>NW_027099800.1:0-185049 GCF_031753505.1 Anomalospiza imberbis | reverse complement strand
ACATGGAGCCAAGGAGGCACTTTGACATGACGAAAGCAAGGATTCCAGTGTGGCCTAAGTGAACCTGATGGAACCAAGGAGCCACTGTGACACAGTGGGGTTTTTTCAAACTCAGGAGACGATTGTGACATGATGGAAGAAGCTGAAACCAACAGGCAAGGCCACATGGAGCCAAGGGCCATTGTGACATGAAGAAAGCAAGGATTCCATTGTGACATGACAGAACTGCATGGAACCAAGGGGCCACTGTGACACAATGGAGCTTTTGGAAACCAAGGAGACCATTGTGACATGGTGGAAGATGATTGAACCAACAGGTAAGGCCACAAGGAATCATGGCGCCATGGTGACACTCTGTAGCTTTCTCAAACTCAGGAGATTATTGTGTCATGATGGAAGATGATTGAACTCAGAGGTAAGGCCACATGGAGCCAAGGAGGCATTGTGACATGAAGAAAGCAAGGATTCCACTGTGGCCCAACTGAACCACATGGAACCAAGGAGCCACTGTGACACATTGGAGCTTTTTCAGACCAAGGAGACCATTGTGACGTGATGGAAGATGATTGAACTCACAGGTAAGGCCACATTCATTCAAGGAGTCGATTTGACACGAAGAATGCAAGGACTCCTATGTGACACGACAGATCCGCATGGCGCATGGAACCAAGGGGCCACAGTTACACAGTGGAGCTTTTTGAGACCAAGGAGTCATTGTGACATGATGGAAGATGCTGAAACCAACAGGCAAGGCCACATGGAGCCAAGAGCCATTGTGACATGAAGAAAGCACATTTAACATTGCGACATGACAGAACTGCATGGAACCAAGGGGCCACTGTGACACAATGGAGCTTTTGGAAACCAAGGAGACCATTGTGACATGGTGGAAGATGATTGAACCAACAGGTAAGGCCACATGGAATCATGGCGCCATGGTGACACTCTGTAGCTTTCTCAAACCAAGGAGATTTTTGTGACATGATGGAAGATGATTGAACTCAGAGGTAAGGCCACATGGAGACAAGGAGGCACTTTGACATGACGAAGGCAAGGATTCCACTGTGGCCTGACTGAACCACATGGAACCAAGGAGCCACTGTGACACAGGGGAGTTTTTTCAAACTCAGGAGACGATTGTGACATGATGGAAGATGATTGAACTCACAGGTAAGGCCACATTAAAATGAGGAGCCATGGTGACACTCTGTAGAGCTTTTTCAATCCAAGGAGACTATTATGACATGATGGCAGATGATTGAACTCACAGGTAAGGCCACATGGAGACGAGGAGGCATTGTGACATGAAGAAAGCAAGGATTCCATTGTGGCCTAACTGAACCACATGAAACTAAGGGGCCGGCCGCTGTGACACAGAGGAACTTTTTCAGACTCAGGAGACCATTGTGACATGATGGAAGATGATTGAACCAACAGGTAAGGCCCCATGGAATGAAGGAGCCTTGGTGACACTGTAGAGCTTTTTCAAGCCAAGGAGATTATGGTGACGTGATGGAAGATGATTGAACTCAGAGGTAAGGCCACATGGAGCCAAGGAGGCACTGTGACATGACGAAAGCAAGGATTCCATTGTGGCCTAACTGAACCACATGAAACTAAGGGGCCGGCCGCTGTGACACAGTGGAACTTTTTCAGACCCAGGAGACCATTGTGACATGATGGAAGATGATTGAACCAACAGGTAAGGCCCCATGGAATGAAGGAGCCTTGGTGACACTGTAGAGCTTTTTCAAGCCAAGGAGATTATGGTGACGTGATGGAAGATGATTGAACTCAGAGGTAAGGCCACATGGAGCCAAGGAGGCACTGTGACATGACGAAAGCAAGGATTCCATTGTGGCCTAAGAGAACGTCATGGAACCATGGAGCCACTGTGACACAGTGGAGTTTTTTCAAACTCAGGAGATGATTGTGACATGATGGCAGATGATTGAACAAACCAGGCAAGGCCACATGCAGTCAAGGAGTTGTTTTGATATGAAGAAAGCAAGGACTCCATTGTGACACGACAGAACCGCATGGCGCATGGAACCAAGAGGCCACTGTGACACATTGGAGCTTTTTCAGACCAAGGAGACCATTATGACATGATGGAAGAAGAATAAACCAACAGGTAAGGCCACATGGAGCCAAGGAGGCATTGTGACATGACGAAGGCAAGGATTCCACTGTGGCCTTACTGAACCACATGGAACCAAAGAGCCACTGTGACACAGGGGAGTTTTTTCAAACTCAGGAGACGATTGTGACATGATGGAAGATGATTGAACTCACAGGTAAGGCCACATTAAAATGAGGAGCCATGGTGACACTGTAGAGCTTTGCAATCCAAGGAGACTATTATGACATGATGGCAGATGATTGCACTCAGAGGTAAGGCCACATGGAGACAAGGAGGCATTGTGACATGAAGAAAGCAAGGATTCCACTGTGGCCTAACAGAACCACATGGAACCAAGGAGCCACTGGGACACAGAGGAGCTTTTTCAGTCCAAGGAGACCGTTGGGACATGATGGAAGATGATTGAACACACAGGGAAGGCCACATGGAGCCAAGTATTCTTTTTGACAGGAAAAAAGCAAGGACTCCTTTGTGACATGACAGAACCGCATGGCGCGTGGAACCAAGGGGCCACTGTTACACAGTGGAGCTTTTTCAGACCAAGGAGTTATTGTGATATGATGGAAGATGATTGAACCAACAGGTAAGGCCCCATGGAATGAAGGAGCCCTGGTGACACTCTAGAGCTTTTTCAAGCCAAGGAGATTTTGTGACGTGATGGAAGATGATTGAACTCCGAGGTAAGGCCACATGGAGCCAAGGAGGCACTTTGACATGACGAAAGCAAGGATTCCAGTGTGGCCTAAGTGAACCTGATGGAACCAAGGAGCCACTGTGACACAGTGGGGTTTTTTCAAACTCAGGAGACGATTGTGACATGATGGAAGAAGCTGAAACCAACAGGCAAGGCCACATGGAGCCAAGGGCCATTGTGACATGAAGAAAGCAAGGATTCCATTGTGACATGACAGAACTGCATGGAACCAAGGGGCCACTGTGACACAATGGAGCTTTTGGAAACCAAGGAGACCATTGTGACATGGTGGAAGATGATTGAACCAACAGGTAAGGCCACATGGAATCATGGTGCCATGGTGACACTCTGTAGCTTTCTCAAACTCAGGAGATTATTGTGTCATGATGGAAGATTATTGAACTCAGAGGTAAGGCCACATGGAGCCAAGGAGGCACTGTGACATGACGAAAGCAAGGATTCCATTGTGGCCTAAGAGAACATCATGGAACCAAGGAGCCACTGTGACACAGTGGAGTTTTTTCAAACTCAGGAGATGATTGTGACATGATGGCAGATGATTGAACAAACAGGCAAGGCCACATGCAGTCAAGGAGTTGTTTTGATATGAAGAAAGCAAGGACTCCATTGTGACACGACAGAACCGCATGGAACCAAGAGGCCACTGTGACACATTGGAGCTTTTTCAGACCAAGGAGACCATTATGACATGATGGAAGAAGAATAAACCAACAGGTAAGGCCACATGGAGCCAAGGAGGCATTGTGACATGACGAAGGCAAGGATTCCACTGTGGCCTGACTGAACCACATGGAACCAAGGAGCCACTGTGACACAGGAGAGTTTTTTTCAAACTCAGGAGACCATTGTGACATGATGGGAGATGATTGAACTCACAGGTAAGGCCACATTAAAATGAGGAGCCATGGTGACACTGTAGAGCTTTGCAATCCAAGGAGACTATTATGACATGATGGCAGATGATTGCACTCAGAGGTAAGGCCACATGGAGACAAGGAGGCATTGTGACATGAAGAAAGCAAGGATTCCACTGTGGCCTAACAGAACCACATGGAACCAAGGAGCCACTGGGACACAGAGGAGCTTTTTCAGTCCAAGGAGACTATTATGACATGATGGAAGATGATTGAACTCACAGGTAAGGCCACATGGAGCCAAGTATTCTTTTTGACAGGAAAAAAGCAAGGACTCCTTTGTGACATGACAGAACCGCATGGCGCGTGGAACTAAGGGGCCACTGTGACACATTGGAGCTTATTCAGACCAAGGAGTTATTGTGATATGATGGAAGATGATTGAACCAACAGGTAAGGCCCCATGGAATGAAGGAGCCCTGGTGACACTCTAGAGCTTTTTCAAGCCAAGGAGATTTTGTGACGTGATGGAAGATGATTGAACTCCGAGGTAAGGTCACATGGAGCCAAGGCCAAGGAGGCACTTTGACATGACGAAAGCAAGGATTCCAGTGTGGCCTAAGTGAACCTGATGGAACCAAGGAGCCACTGTGACACAGTGGGGTTTTTTCAAACTCAGGAGACGATTGTGACATGATGGAAGAAGCTGAAACCAACAGGCAAGGCCACATGGAGCCAAGGGCCATTGTGACATGAAGAAAGCAAGGATTCCATTGTGACATGACAGAACTGCATGGAACCAAGGGGCCACTGTGACACAATGGAGCTTTTGGAAACCAAGGAGACCATTGTGACATGGTGGAAGATGATTGAACCAACAGGTAAGGCCACAAGGAATCATGGCGCCATGGTGACACTCTGTAGCTTTCTCAAACTCAGGAGATTATTGTGTCATGATGGAAGATGATTGAACTCAGAGGTAAGGCCACATGGAGCCAAGGAGGCATTGTGACATGAAGAAAGCAAGGATTCCACTGTGGCCCAACTGAACCACATGGAACCATGGAGCCACTGTGACACATTGGAGCTTTTTCAGACCAAGGAGACCATTGTGACGTGATGGAAGATGACTGAACTCACAGGTAAGGCCACATTCATTCAAGGAGTCGATTTGACACGAAGAATGCAAGGACTCCTATGTGACACGACAGATCCGCATGGCGCATGGAACCAAGGGGCCACAGTTACACAGTGGAGCTTTTTGAGACCAAGGAGTCATTGTGACATGATGGAAGATGCTGAAACCAACAGGCAAGGCCACATGGAGCCAAGAGCCATTGTGACATGAAGAAAGCACATTTAACATTGCGACATGACAGAACTGCATGGAACCAAGGGGCCACTGTGACACAATGGAGCTTTTGGAAACCAAGGAGACCATTGTGACATGGTGGAAGATGATTGAACCAACAGGTAAGGCCACATGGAATCATGGCGCCATGGTGACACTGTAGCTTTCTCAAACCAAGGAGATTTTTGTGACATGATGGAAGATGATTGAACTCAGAGGTAAGGCCACATGGAGACAAGGAGGCACTTTGACATGACGAAGGCAAGGATTCCACTGTGGCCTGACTGAACCACATGGAACCAAGGAGCCACTGTGACACAGGGGAGTTTTTTCAAACTCGGGAGACGATTGTGACATGATGGAAGATGATGGAACTCACAGGTAGGGCCACATTAAATGAGGAGCCATGGTGACACTGTAGAGCTTTGCAATCCAAGGAGGCTATTATGACATGATGGCAGATGATTGCACTCAGAGGTAAGGCCACATGGAGACAAGGAGGCATTGTGACATGAAGAAAGCAAGGATTCCAGAGGTGCCTAACTGAACCACATGGAACCAAGGAGCCACTGGGACACAGTGGAGCTTTTTAAGGCCAAGGAGACCATTGCGACACAATGGAAGTGATTGAACACACAGGTAAGGCCACTTGAAGCCAAGCAGCCGTTCTCACACAAAGAAAGCAAGGATTCCATTGTGACACGAGAGATCCACATGGCGCATGCATGGAACCAAGGGGCCACAGTTACACAGTGGAGCTTTTTGAGACCAAGGAGTCATTGTGACATGATGGAAGATGCTGAAACCAACAGCAAGGCCACATGCAGCCAGGGGCCATTGTGACATGAAGAAAGCAAGGATTCCATTGTGACATGACAGAACTGCATGGAACAAGGGGACACTGTGACACAATGGAGCTTTTGGAAACCAAGGAGACCATTGTGACATGGTGGAAGATGATTGAACCAACAGGTAAGGCCACATGGAACGGAGGAGCCATGGTGACACTCTGTAGAGCTTTTCAATCCAAGGAGACTATTATGACATGATGGCAGATGATTGAACTCACAGGTAGGCCACATGGAGACGAGGAGGCATTGTGACATGAAGAAAGCAAGGATTCCATTGTGGCCTAAGAGAACATCATGAAACTAAGGGGCCGGCCGCTGTGACACAGTGGAACTTTTCAGACCCCAGGAGACCATTGTGACATGATGGGAAGATGATTGAACCAACAGGTAAGGCCCCATGGAATGAAGGAGCCCTGGTGACACTGTAGAGCTTTTCAAGCCCAAGGAGATTATGGTGACGTGATGGAAGATGATTGAACTCAGAGGTAAGGCCACATGGAGCCAAGGAGGCACTGTGACATGACGAAGCAAGGATTCCATTGTGCCTAACTGAACCACATGAAACTAAGGGGCCGGCCGCTGTGACACAGTGGAACTTTTTCAGACCCAGGAGACCATTGTGACATGATGGAAGATGATTGAACCAACAGGTAAGGCCCCATGGAATGAAGGAGCCTTGGTGACACTGTAGAGCTTTTTCAAGCCAAGGAGATTATGGTGACGTGATGGAAGATGATTGAACTCAGAGGTAAGGCCACATGGAGCCAAGGAGGCACTGTGACATGACGAAAGCAAGGATTCCATTGTGGCCTAAGAGAACGTCATGGAACCATGGAGCCACTGTGACACAGTGGAGTTTTTTCAAACTCAGGAGATG
Organism: Anomalospiza imberbis; assembly: GCF_031753505.1. Taxonomy (NCBI): domain Eukaryota; kingdom Metazoa; phylum Chordata; class Aves; order Passeriformes; family Viduidae; genus Anomalospiza; species Anomalospiza imberbis. Next base: position 178,258 of record NW_027099800.1, on the reverse strand, counting down.
ATTGTGACATGATGGCAGATGATTGAACAAACAGGCAAGGCCACATGCAGTCAAGGAGTTGTTTTGATATGAAGAAAGCAAGGACTCCATTGTGACACGACAGAACCGCATGGCGCATGGAACCAAGAGGCCACTGTGACACATTGGAGGCTTTTTCAGACCAAGGAGGACCATTATGACATGATGGAAGAAGAATAAACCAACAGGTAAGGCCACATGGAGCCAAGGAGGCATTGTGACATGACGAAGGCAAGGATTCCACTGTGCCTTACTGAACCACATGGAACCAAAGAGCCACTGTGACACAGGGGAGTTTTTCAACTCAGGAGACGATTGTGACATGATGGAAGATGATTGAACTCACAGGTAAGGCCACATTAAAATGAGGAGCCATGGTGACACTGTAGAGCTTTGCAATCCAAGGAGACTATTATGACATGATGGCAGATGATTGCACTCAGAGGTAAGGCCACATGGAGACAAGGAGGCATTGTGACATGAAGAAAGCAAGGATTCCACTGTGGCCTAACAGAACCACATGGAACCAAGGAGCCACTGGGACACAGAGGAGCTTTTTCAGTCCCAAGGAGACCGTTGGGACATGATGGAAGATGATTGAACACACAGGGAAGGCCACATGGAGCCAAGTATTCTTTTTGACAGGAAAAAAGCAAGGACTCCTTGTGACATGACAGAACCGCATGGCGCGTGGAACCAAGGGGCCACTGTTACACAGTGGAGCTTTTCAGACCAAGGAGTTATTGTGATATGATGGAAGATGATTGAACCAACAGGTAAGGCCCCATGGAATGAAGGAGCCCTGGTGACACTCTAGAGCTTTTTCAAGCCAAGGATATTATGGTGACGTGATGGAAGATGATTGAACTCAGAGGTAAGGCCACATGGAGCCAAGGAGGCACTTTGACATGACGAAAGCAAGGATTCCAGTGTGGCCCTAAGTGAACCTGATGGAACCAAGGAGCCACTGTGACACAGTGGGGTTTTTTCAAACTCAGGAGACGATTGTGACATGATGGAAGAAGCTGAAACAACAGGCAAGGCCACATGGAGCCAAGGGCCATTGTGACATGAAGAAGCAAGGATTCCATTGTGACATTGACAGAACTGCATGGAACCAAGGGGCCACTGTGACACAATGGAGCTTTTGGAAACCAAGGAGACCATTGTGGACATGGTGGAAGATGATTGAACCAACAGGTAAGGCCACATGGAATCATGGTGCCATGGTGACACTCTGTAGCTTTCTCAAACTCAGGAGATTATTGTGTCATGATGGAAGATTATTGAACTCAGAGGTAAGGCCACATGGAGCCAAGGAGGCACTGTGACATGACGAAAGCAAGGAATTCCATTGTGGCCTAAGAGAACATCATGGAACCAAGGAGCCACTGTGACACAGTGGAGTTTTTTCAACTCAGGAGATGATTGTGACATGATGGCAGATGATTGAACAAACAGGCAAGGCCACATGCAGTCAAGGAGTTGTTTTGATATGAAGAAAGCAAGGACTCCATTGTGACACGACAGAACCGCATGGAACCAAGAGGCCACTGTGACACATTGGAGCTTTTTCAGACCAAGGAGACCATTATGACATGATGGAAGAAGAATAAACCAACAGGTAAGGCCACATGGAGCCAAGGGAGGCATTGTGACATGACGAAGGCAAGGATCCACTGTGGCCTGACTGAACCACATGGAACCAAGGAGCCACTGTGACACAGGAGAGTTTTTTTCAAACTCAGGAGGACCATTGTGACATGATGGGAGATGATTGAACTCACAGGTAAGGCCACATTAAAATGAGGAGCCATGGTGACACTGTAGAGCTTTGCAATCCAAGGAGACTATTATGACATGATGGCAGATGATTGCACTCAGAGGTAAGGCCACATGGAGACAAGGAGGCATTGTGACATGAAGAAAGCAAGGATTCCACTGTGGCCTAACAGACCACATGGAACCAAGGAGCCACTGGGACACAGAGGAGCTTTTTCAGTCCAAGGAGACTATTATGACATGATGGAAGATGATTGAACTCACAGGTAAGGCCACATGGAGCCAAGTTATTCTTTTTGACAGGAAAAAAGCAAGGACTCCTTTGTGACATGACAGAACCGCATGGCGCGTGGAACTAAGGGGCCACTGTGACACATTGGAGCTTATTCAGACCAAGGAGTTATTGTGATATGATGGAAGATGATTGAACCAACAGGTAAGGCCCCATGGAATGAAGGAGCCCTGGTGACACTCTAGAGCTTTTTCAAGCCAAGGAGATTTTGTGACGTGATGGAGATGATTGAACTCCGAGGTAAGGTCACATGGAGCCAAGGAGGGCACTTTGACATGACGAAAGCAAGGATTCCAGTGTGGCCTAAGTGAACCTGATGGAACCAAGGAGCCACTGTGACACAGTGGGGTTTTTCAAACTCAGGAGACGATTGTGACATGATGGAAGAAGCTGAAACCAACAGGCAAGGCCACATGAGCCAAGGGCCATTGTGACATGAAGAAAGCAAGGATTCCATTGTGACATGACAGAACTGCATGGAACCAAGGGGCCACTGTAGACACAATGGAGCTTTTGGAAACCAAGGAGACCATTGTGACATGGTGGAAGATGATTGAACCAACAGGTAAGGCCACAAGGAATCATGGCGCCATGGTGACACTCTGTAGCTTTCTCAAACTCAGGAGATTATTGTGTCATGATGGAAGATGATTGAACTCAGAGGTAAGGCCACATGGAGCCAAGGAGGATTGTGACATGAAGAAAGCAAGGATTCCACTGTGGCCCAACTGAACCACATGGAACCATGGAGCCACTGTGACACATTGGAGCTTTTTCAGACCAAGGAGACCATTGTGACGTGATGGAAGATGACTGAACTCACAGGTAAGGCCACATTCATTCAAGGAGTCGATTGACACGAAGAATGCAAGGACTCCTATGTGACACGACAGATCCGCATGGCGCATGGAACCAAGGGGCCACAGTTACACAGTGGAGCTTTTTGAGACCAAGGAGTCATTGTGACATGATGGAAGATGCTGAAACCAACAGGCAAGGCCACATGGAGCCAAGAGCCATTGTGACATGAAGAAAGCACATTTAACATTGCGACATGACAGAACTGCATGGAACCAAGGGGCCACTGTGACACAATGGAGCTTTTGGAAACCAAGGAGACCATTGTGACATGGTGGAAGATGATTGAACCAACAGGTAAGGCCACATGGAATCATGGCGCCATGGTGACACTGTAGCTTTCTCAAACCAAGGAGATTTTTGTGACATGATGGAAGATGATTGAACTCAGAGGTAAGGCCACATGGAGACAAGGAGGCACTTTGACATGACGAAGGCAAGGATTTCCACTGTGGCCTGACTGAACCACATGGAACCAAGGAGCCACTGTGACACAGGGAGTTTTTTCAAACTCGGGAGACGATTGTGACATGATGGAAGATGATGGAACTCACAGGTAGGGCCACATTAAAATGAGGAGCCATGGTGACACTGTAGAGCTTTGCAATCCAAGGAGGCTATTATGACATGATGGCAGATGATTGCACTCAGAGGTAAGGCCACATGGAGACAAGGAGGCATTGTGACATGAAGAAAGCAAGGATTCCAGAGGTGCCTAACTGAACCACATGGAACCAAGGAGCCACTGGGACACAGTGGAGCTTTTTAAGGCCAGGAGACCATTGCGACACAATGGAAGTGATTGAACACACAGGTAAGGCCACTTGAAGCCAAGCAGCCGTTCTCACACAAAGAAAGCAAGGATTCCATTGTGACACGAGAGATCCACATGGCGCATGGAACCAAGGGGCCACAGTACACAGTGGAGCTTTTTGAGACCAAGGAGTCATTGTGACATGATGGAAGATGCTGAAACCAACAGGCAAGGCCACATGCAGCCAGGGGCCATTGTGACATGAGAAAGCAAGGATTCCATTGTGACATGACAGAACTGCATGGAACCAAGGGGACACTGTGACACAATGGAGCTTTTGGAAACCAAGGAGACCATTGTGACATGGTGGAAGATGATTGAACCAACAGGTAAGGCCACATGGAACGGAGGAGCCATGGTGACACTCTGTAGAGCTTTTTCAATCCAAGGAGACTATTATGACCATGATGGCAGATGATTGAACTCACAGGTAAGGCCACATGGAGACGAGGAGGCATTGTGACATGAAGAAAGCAAGGATTCCATTGTGGCCTAAGAGAACATCATGAAACTAAGGGGCCGGCCGCTGTGACACAGTGGAACTTTTTCAGACCCAGGAGACCATTGTGACATGATGGAAGATGATTGAACCAACAGGTAAGGCCCCATGGAATGAAGGAGCCCTGGTGACACTGTAGAGCTTTTTCAAGCCAAGGAGATTATGGTGATGTGATGGAAGATGATTGAACTCAGAGGTAAGGCCACATGGAGCCAAGGAGGCACTGTGACATGACGAAAGCAAGGATTCCATTGTGGCCTAAGAGAACATCATGGAACCATGGAGCCACTGTGACACAGTGGAGTTTTTCAAACTCAGGAGATGATTGTGACATGATGGCAGATCATTGAACAAACAGGCAAGGCCACATGCAGTCAAGGAGTCATTTTGATATGAAGAAAGCAAGGACTCCATTGTGACACGACAGAACCGCATGGAACCAAGAGGCCACTGTGACACATTGGAGCTTTTTCAGACCAGGAGACCATTATGACATGATGGAAGAAGAATAAACCAACAGGTAAGGCCACATGGAGCCAAGGAGGCATTGTGACATGACGAAGGCAAGGATTCCACTGTGGCCTGACTGAACCACATGGAACCAAGGAGCCACTGTGACACAGGGGAGTTTTTTCAAACTCAGGAGACGATTGTGACATGATGGGAGATGATTGAACTCACAGGTAGGGCCACATTAAAATGAGGAGCCATGGTGACACTGTAGAGCTTTGCAATCCAAGGAGACTATTATGACATGATGGCAGATGATTGCACTCAGAGGTAAGGCCACATGGAGACAAGGAGGCATTGTGACATGAAGAAAGCAAGGATTCCACTGTGGCCTAACAGAACCACATGGAACCAAGGAGCCACTGGGACACAGAGGAGCTTTTTCAGTCCAAGGAGACTATTATGACATGATGGAAGATGATTGAACTCACAGGTAAGGCCACATGGAGCCAAGTATTCTTTTTGACAGGAAAAAAGCAAGGACTCCTTTGTGACATGACAGAACCGCATGGCGCGTGGAACTAAGGGGCCACTGTGACACATTGGAGCTTATTCAGACTAAGGAGTTATTGTGATATGATGGAAGATGATTGAACCAACAGGTAAGGCCCCATGGAATGAAGGAGCCCTGGTGACACTCTAGAGCTTTTTCAAGCCAAGGAGATTTTGTGACGTGATGGAAGATGATTGAACTCCGAGGTAAGGTCACATGGAGCCAAGGAGGCACTGTGACATGACGAAAGCAAGGATTCCAGTGTGGCCTAAGTGAACCTGATGGAACCAAGGAGCCACTGTGACACAGTGGGGTTTTTTCAAACTCAGGAGACGATTGTGACATGATGGAAGAAGCTGAAACCAACAGGCAAGGCCACATGGAGCCAAGGGCCATTGTGACATGAAGAAAGCAAGGATTCCATTGTGACATGACAGAACTGCATGGAACCAAGGGGCCACTGTGACACAATGGAGCTTTTGGAAACCAAGGAGACCATTGTGACATGGTGGAAGATGATTGAACCAACAGGTAAGGCCACAAGGAATCATGGCGCCATGGTGACACTCTGTAGCTTTCTCAAACTCAGGAGATTATTGTGTCATGATGGAAGATGATTGAACTCAGAGGTAAGGCCACATGGAGCCAAGGAGGCATTGTGACATGAAGAAAGCAAGGATTCCACTGTGGCCCAACTGAACCACATGGAACCAAGGAGCCACTGTGACACATTGGAGCTTTTTCAGACCAAGGAGACCATTGTGACGTGATGGAAGATGATTGAACTCACAGGTAAGGCCACATTCATTCAAGGAGTCGATTTGACACGAAGAATGCAAGGACTCCTATGTGACACGACAGATCCGCATGGCGCATGGAACCAAGGGGCCACAGTTACACAGTGGAGCTTTTTGAGACCAAGGAGTCATTGTGACATGATGGAAGATGCTGAAACCAACAGGCAAGGCCACATGGAGCCAAGAGCCATTGTGACATGAAGAAAGCACATTTAACATTGCGACATGACAGAACTGCATGGAACCAAGGGGCCACTGTGACACAATGGAGCTTTTGGAAACCAAGGAGACCATTGTGACATGGTGGAAGATGATTGAACCAACAGGTAAGGCCACATGGAATCATGGCGCCATGGTGACACTGTAGCTTTCTCAAACCAAGGAGATTTTTGTGACATGATGGAAGATGATTGAACTCAGAGGTAAGGCCACATGGAGACAAGGAGGCACTTTGACATGACGAAGGCAAGGATTCCACTGTGGCCTGACTGAACCACATGGAACCAAGGAGCCACTGTGACACAGGGGAGTTTTTTCAAACTCGGGAGATGATTGTGACATGATGGCAGATGATTGAACAAACAGGCAAGGCCACATGCAGTCAAGGAGTTGTTTTGATATGAAGAAAGCAAGGACTCCATTGTGACACGACAGAACCGCATGGCGCATGGAACCAAGAGGCCACTGTGACACATTGGAGCTTTTTCAGACCAAGGAGACCATTATGACATGATGGAAGAAGAATAAAGCAACAGGTAAGGCCACATGGAGCCAATGAGGCATTGTGACATGACGAAGGCAAGGATTCCACTGTGGCCTGACTGAACCACATGGAACCAAAGAGCCACTGTGACACAGGGGAGTTTTTTCAAACTCAGGAGACGATTGTGACATGATGGGAGATGATTGAACTCACAGGTAAGGCCACATTAAAATGAGGAGCCATGGTGACACTGTAGAGCTTTGCAATCCAAGGAGACTATTATGACATGATGGCAGATGATTGCACTCAGAGGTAAGGCCACATGGAGACAAGGAGGCATTGTGACATGAAGAAAGCAAGGATTCCACTGTGGCCTAACAGAACAGCATGGAACCAAGGAGCCACTGGGACACAGAGGAGCTTTTTCAGTCCAAGGAGACCGTTGGGACATGATGGAAGATGATTGAACTCACAGGTAAGGCCACATGGAGCCAAGTATTCTTTTTGACAGGAAAAAAGCAAGGACTCCTTTGTGACATGACAGAACCGCATGGCGCGTGGAACCAAGGGGCCACTGTTACACAGTGGAGCTTTTTCAGACCAAGGAGTTATTGTGATATGATGGAAGATGATTGAACCAACAGGTAAGGCCCCATGGAATGAAGGAGCCCTGGTGACACTCTAGAGCTTTTTCAAGCCAAGGAGATTTTGTGACGTGATGGAAGATGATTGAACTCCGAGGTAAGGCCACATGGAGCCAAGGAGGCACTTTGACATGACGAAAGCAAGGATTCCAGTGTGGCCTAAGTGAACCTGATGGAACCAAGGAGCCACTGTGACACAGTGGGGTTTTTTCAAACTCAGGAGACAATTGTGACATGATGGAAGAAGCTGAAACCAACAGGCAAGGCCACATGGAGCCAAGGGCCATTGTGACATGAAGAAAGCAAGGACTCCATTGTGACACGACAGAACCGCATGGAACCAAGAGGCCACTGTGACACATTGGAGCTTTTTCAGACCAAGGAGACCATTATGACATGATGGAAGAAGAATAAACCAACAGGTAAGGCCACATGGAGCCAAGGAGGCATTGTGACATGACGAAGGCAAGGATTCCACTGTGGCCTGACTGAACCACATGGAACCAAGGAGCCACTGTGACACAGGGGAGTTTTTTCAAACTCAGGAGACGATTGTGACATGATGGAAGATGATTGAACTCACAGGTAAGGCCACATTAAAATGAGGAGCCATGGTGACACTGTAGAGCTTTGCAATCCAAGGAGACTATTATGACATGATGGCAGATGATTGCACTCAGAGGTAAGGCCACATGGAGACAAGGAGGCATTGTGACATGAAGAAAGCAAGGATTCCACTGTGGCCTAACAGAACCACATGGAACCAAGGAGCCACTGGGACACAGAGGAGCTTTTTCAGTCCAAGGAGACCGTTGGGACATGATGGAAGATGATTGAACTCACAAGTAAGGCCACATGGAGCCAAGTATTCTTTTTGACAGGAAAAAAGCAAGGACTCCTTTGTGACATGACAGAACCGCATGGCGCGTGGAACCAAGGGGCCACTGTTACACAGTGGAGCTTTTTCAGACCAAGGAGTTATTGTGATATGATGGAAGATGATTGAACCAACAGGTAAGGCCCCATGGAATGAAGGAGCCCTGGTGACACTCTAGAGCTTTTTCAAGCCAAGGAGATTTTGTGACGTGATGGAAGATGATTGAACTCCGAGGTAAGGTCACATGGAGCCAAGGAGGCACTGTGACATGACGAAAGCAAGGATTCCAGTGTGGCCTAAGTGAACCTGATGGAACCAAGGAGCCACTGTGACACAGTGGGGTTTTTTCAAACTCAGGAGACGATTGTGACATGATGGAAGAAGCTGAAACCAACAGGCAAGGCCACATGGAGCCAAGGGCCATTGTGACATGAAGAAAGCAAGGATTCCATTGTGACATGACAGAACTGCATGGAACCAAGGGGCCACTGTGACACAATGGAGCTTTTGGAAACCAAGGAGACCATTGTGACATGGTGGAAGATGATTGAACCAACAGGTAAGGCCACAAGGAATCATGGCGCCATGGTGACACTCTGTAGCTTTCTCAAACTCAGGAGATTATTGTGTCATGATGGAAGATGATTGAACTCAGAGGTAAGGCCACATGGAGCCAAGGAGGCATTGTGACATGAAGAAAGCAAGGATTCCACTGTGGCCCAACTGAACCACATGGAACCAAGGAGCCACTGTGACACATTGGAGCTTTTTCAGACCAAGGAGACCATTGTGACGTGATGGAAGATGATTGAACTCACAGGTAAGGCCACATTCATTCAAGGAGTCGATTTGACACGAAGAATGCAAGGACTCCTATGTGACACGACAGATCCGCATGGCGCATGGAACCAAGGGGCCACAGTTACACAGTGGAGCTTTTTGAGACCAAGGAGTCATTGTGACATGATGGAAGATGCTGAAACCAACAGGCAAGGCCACATGGAGCCAAGAGCCATTGTGACATGAAGAAAGCACATTTAACATTGCGACATGACAGAACTGCATGGAACCAAGGGGCCACTGTGACACAATGGAGCTTTTGGAAACCAAGGAGACCATTGTGACATGGTGGAAGATGATTGAACCAACAGGTAAGGCCACATGGAATCATGGCGCCATGGTGACACTGTAGCTTTCTCAAACCAAGGAGATTTTTGTGACATGATGGAAGATGATTGAACTCAGAGGTAAGGCCACATGGAGACAAGGAGGCACTTTGACATGACGAAGGCAAGGATTCCACTGTGGCCTGACTGAACCACATGGAACCAAGGAGCCACTGTGACACAGGGGAGTTTTTTCAAACTCGGGAGATGATTGTGACATGATGGAAGATGATGGAACTCACAGGTAGGGCCACATTAAAATGAGGAGCCATGGTGACACTGTAGAGCTTTGCAATCCAAGGAGACTATTATGACATGATGGCAGATGATTGAACTCAGAGGTAAGGCCACATGGAGACAAGGAGGCATTGTGACATGAAGAAAGCAAGGATTCCAGAGGTGCCTAATAGAACCACATCGAACCAAGCAGTCACTGTGACACAGTGGAGCTTTTTAAGGCCAAGGAGACCATTGCGACACAATGGAAGTGATTGAACACACAGGTAAGGCCACTTGAAGCCAAGCAGCCGTTCTCACACAAAGAAAGCAAGGATTCCAATTTGACACGAGAGATCCGCATGGCGCATGGAACCAAGGGGCCACAGTTACACAGTGGAGCTTTTTGAGACCAAGGAGTCATTGTGACATGATGGAAGATGCTGAAACCAACAGGCAAGGCCACATGCAGCCAGGGGCCATTGTGACATGAAGAAAGCAAGGATTCCATTGTGACATGACAGAACTGCATGGAACCAAGGGGACACTGTGACACAATGGAGCTTTTGGAAACCAAGGAGACCATTGTGACATGGTGGAAGATGATTGAACCAACAGGTAAGGCCACATGGAACGGAGGAGCCATGGTGACACTCTGTAGAGCTTTTTCAATCCAAGCAGACTATTATGACATGATGGCAGATGATTGAACTCACAGGTAAGGCCACATGGAGACGAGGAGGCATTGTGACATGAAGAAAGCAAGGATTCCATTGTGGCCTAACTGAACCACATGAAACTAAGGGGCCGGCCGCTGTGACACAGTGGAACTTTTTCAGACCCAGGAGACCATTGTGACATGATGGAAGATGATTGAACCAACAGGTAAGGCCCCATGGAATGAAGGAGCCTTGGTGACACTGTAGAGCTTTTTCAAGCCAAGGAGATTATGGTGACGTGATGGAAGATGATTGAACTCCGAGGTAAGGCCACATGGAGCCAAGGAGGCACTGTGACATGACGAAAGCAAGGATTCCAGTGTGGCCTAAGTGAACCTGATGGAACCATGGAGCCACTGTGACACAGTGGAGTTTTTTCAAACTCAGGAGATGATTGTGACATGATGGCAGATGATTGAACAAACAGGCAAGGCCACATGCAGTCAAGGAGTCATTTTGATATGAAGAAAGCAAGGACTACATTGTGACACGACAGAACCGCATGGAAACAAGAGGCCACTGTGACACATTGGAGCTTTTTCAGACCAAGGAGACCATTATGACATGATGGAAGAAGAATAAACCAACAGGTAAGGCCACATGGAGCCAAGGAGGCATTGTGACATGACGAAGGCAAGGATTCCACTGTGGCCTGACTGAACCACATGGAACCAAGGAGCCACTGTGACACAGGGGAGTTTTTTCAAACTCAGGAGACCATTGTGACATGATGGGAGATGATGGAACTCACAGGTAGGGCCACATTAAAATGAGGAGCCATGGTGACACTGTAGAGCTTTGCAATCCAAGGAGACTATTAAGACATGATGGCAGATGATTGAACTCAGAAGTAAGGCCACATGGAGACAAAGAGGCATTGTGACATGAAGAAAGCAAGGATTCCACTGTGGCCTAACAGAACCACATGGAACCAAGGAGCCACTGGGACACAGAGGAGCTTTTTCAGTCCAAGGAGACCGTTGGGACATGATGGAAGATGATTGAACTCACAGGTAAGGCCACATTCATTCAAGGAGTCAATTTTACACGAAGAAAGCAAGGATTCCATTGTGACACAACAGATCCGCATGGCGCATGGAACCAAGAGGCCACTGTGTCACATAGGAGCTTTTTCAGACCAAGGAGACCATTGTGACATGATGGAAGAAGATTAAACCAATAGGTAAGGCCACATGGAACGGAGGAGCCATGGTGACACTCTGTAGAGCTTTTTCAATCCAAGGAGACTATTATGACATGATGGCAGATGATTGAACTCACAGGTAAGGCCACATGGAGACGAGGAGGCATTGTGACATGAAGAAAGCAAGGATTCCAGAGGTGCCTAACTGAACCACATGGAACCAAGGAGCCACTGGGACACAGTGGAGCTTTTTAAGGCCAAGGAGACCATTGCGACACAATGGAAGTGATTGAACACACAGGTAAGGCCACTTGAAGCCAAGCAGCCGTTCTCACACAAAGAAAGCAAGGATTCCATTGTGACATGAGAGATCCGCATGGCGCATGGAACCAAGGGGCCACAGTTACACAGTGGAGCTTTTTGAGACCAAGGAGTCATTGTGACATGATGGAAGATGCTGAAACCAACAGGCAAGGCCACATGCAGCCAGGGGCCATTGTGACATGAAGAAAGCAAGGATTCCATTGTGACATGACAGAACTGCATGGAACCAAGGGGACACTGTGACACAATGGAGCTTTTGGAAACCAAGGAGACCATTGTGACATGGTGGAAGATGATTGAACCAACAGGTAAGGCCACATGGAACGGAGGAGCCATGGTGACACTCTGTAGAGCTTTTTCAATCCAAGGAGACTATTATGACATGATGGCAGATGATTGAACTCACAGGTAAGGCCACATGGAGACGAGGAGGCATTGTGACATGAAGAAAGCAAGGATTCCATTGTGGCCTAACTGAACCACATGAAACTAAGGGGCCGGCCGCTGTGACACAGTGGAACTTTTTCAGACTCAGGAGACCATTGTGACATGATGGAAGATGATTGAACCAACAGGTAAGGCCCCATGGAATGAAGGAGCCTTGGTGACACTGTAGAGCTTTTTCAAGCCAAGGAGATTATGGTGACGTGATGGAAGATGATTGAACTCAGAGGTAAGGCCACATGGAGCCAAGGAGGCACTGTGACATGACGAAAGCAAGGATTCCATTGTGGCCTAACTGAACCACATGAAACTAAGGGGCCGGCCGCTGTGACACAGTGGAACTTTTTCAGACCCAGGAGACCATTGTGACATGATGGAAGATGATTGAACCAACAGGTAAGGCCCCATGGAATGAAGGAGCCTTGGTGACACTGTAGAGCTTTTTCAAGCCAAGGAGATTATGGTGACGTGATGGAAGATGATTGAACTCAGAGGTAAGGCCACATGGAGCCAAGGAGGCACTGTGACATGACGAAAGCAAGGATTCCATTGTGGCCTAAGAGAACATCATGGAACCATGGAGCCACTGTGACACAGTGGAGTTTTTTCAAACTCAGGAGATGATTGTGACATGATGGCAGATGATTGAACAAACAGGCAAGGCCACATGCAGTCAAGGAGTTGTTTTGATATGAAGAAAGCAAGGACTCCAATGAGACACGACAGAACTGCATGGCGCATGGAACCAAGAGGCCACTGTGACACATTGGAGCTTTTTCAGACCAAGGAGACCATTATGACATGATGGAAGAAGAATAAAGCAACAGGTAAGGCCACATGGAGCCAATGAGGCATTGTGACATGACGAAGGCAAGGATTCCACTGTGGCCTGACTGAACCACATGGAACCAAAGAGCCACTGTGACACAGGGGAGTTTTTTCAAACTCAGGAGACGATTGTGACATGATGGGAGATGATTGAACTCACAGGTAAGGCCACATTAAAATGAGGAGCCATGGTGACACTGTAGAGCTTTGCAATCCAAGGAGACTATTATGACATGATGGCAGATGATTGCACTCAGAGGTAAGGCCACATGGAGACAAGGAGGCATTGTGACATGAAGAAAGCAAGGATTCCACTGTGGCCTAACAGAACAGCATGGAACCAAGGAGCCACTGGGACACAGAGGAGCTTTTTCAGTCCAAGGAGACCGTTGGGACATGATGGAAGATGATTGAACTCACAGGTAAGGCCACATGGAGCCAAGTATTCTTTTTGACAGGAAAAAAGCAAGGACTCCTTTGTGACATGACAGAACCGCATGGCGCGTGGAACCAAGGGGCCACTGTTACACAGTGGAGCTTTTTCAGACCAAGGAGTTATTGTGATATGATGGAAGATGATTGAACCAACAGGTAAGGCCCCATGGAATGAAGGAGCCCTGGTGACACTCTAGAGCTTTTTCAAGCCAAGGAGATTTTGTGACGTGATGGAAGATGATTGAACTCCGAGGTAAGGCCACATGGAGCCAAGGAGGCACTTTGACATGACGAAAGCAAGGATTCCAGTGTGGCCTAAGTGAACCTGATGGAACCAAGGAGCCACTGTGACACAGTGGGGTTTTTTCAAACTCAGGAGACAATTGTGACATGATGGAAGAAGCTGAAACCAACAGGCAAGGCCACATGGAGCCAAGGGCCATTGTGACATGAAGAAAGCAAGGACTCCATTGTGACACGACAGAACCGCATGGAACCAAGAGGCCACTGTGACACATTGGAGCTTTTTCAGACCAAGGAGACCATTATGACATGATGGAAGAAGAATAAACCAACAGGTAAGGCCACATGGAGCCAAGGAGGCATTGTGACATGACGAAGGCAAGGATTCCACTGTGGCCTGACTGAACCACATGGAACCAAGGAGCCACTGTGACACAGGGGAGTTTTTTCAAACTCAGGAGACGATTGTGACATGATGGAAGATGATTGAACTCACAGGTAAGGCCACATTAAAATGAGGAGCCATGGTGACACTGTAGAGCTTTGCAATCCAAGGAGACTATTATGACATGATGGCAGATGATTGCACTCAGAGGTAAGGCCACATGGAGACAAGGAGGCATTGTGACATGAAGAAAGCAAGGATTCCACTGTGGCCTAACAGAACCACATGGAACCAAGGAGCCACTGGGACACAGAGGAGCTTTTTCAGTCCAAGGAGACCGTTGGGACATGATGGAAGATGATTGAACTCACAAGTAAGGCCACATGGAGCCAAGTATTCTTTTTGACAGGAAAAAAGCAAGGACTCCTTTGTGACATGACAGAACCGCATGGCGCGTGGAACCAAGGGGCCACTGTTACACAGTGGAGCTTTTTCAGACCAAGGAGTTATTGTGATATGATGGAAGATGATTGAACCAACAGGTAAGGCCCCATGGAATGAAGGAGCCCTGGTGACACTCTAGAGCTTTTTCAAGCCAAGGAGATTTTGTGACGTGATGGAAGATGATTGAACTCCGAGGTAAGGTCACATGGAGCCAAGGAGGCACTGTGACATGACGAAAGCAAGGATTCCAGTGTGGCCTAAGTGAACCTGATGGAACCAAGGAGCCACTGTGACACAGTGGGGTTTTTTCAAACTCAGGAGACGATTGTGACATGATGGAAGAAGCTGAAACCAACAGGCAAGGCCACATGGAGCCAAGGGCCATTGTGACATGAAGAAAGCAAGGATTCCATTGTGACATGACAGAACTGCATGGAACCAAGGGGCCACTGTGACACAATGGAGCTTTTGGAAACCAAGGAGACCATTGTGACATGGTGGAAGATGATTGAACCAACAGGTAAGGCCACAAGGAATCATGGCGCCATGGTGACACTCTGTAGCTTTCTCAAACTCAGGAGATTATTGTGTCATGATGGAAGATGATTGAACTCAGAGGTAAGGCCACATGGAGCCAAGGAGGCATTGTGACATGAAGAAAGCAAGGATTCCACTGTGGCCCAACTGAACCACATGGAACCAAGGAGCCACTGTGACACATTGGAGCTTTTTCAGACCAAGGAGACCATTGTGACGTGATGGAAGATGATTGAACTCACAGGTAAGGCCACATTCATTCAAGGAGTCGATTTGACACGAAGAATGCAAGGACTCCTATGTGACACGACAGATCCGCATGGCGCATGGAACCAAGGGGCCACAGTTACACAGTGGAGCTTTTTGAGACCAAGGAGTCATTGTGACATGATGGAAGATGCTGAAACCAACAGGCAAGGCCACATGGAGCCAAGAGCCATTGTGACATGAAGAAAGCACATTTAACATTGCGACATGACAGAACTGCATGGAACCAAGGGGCCACTGTGACACAATGGAGCTTTTGGAAACCAAGGAGACCATTGTGACATGGTGGAAGATGATTGAACCAACAGGTAAGGCCACATGGAATCATGGCGCCATGGTGACACTGTAGCTTTCTCAAACCAAGGAGATTTTTGTGACATGATGGAAGATGATTGAACTCAGAGGTAAGGCCACATGGAGACAAGGAGGCACTTTGACATGACGAAGGCAAGGATTCCACTGTGGCCTGACTGAACCACATGGAACCAAGGAGCCACTGTGACACAGGGGAGTTTTTTCAAACTCGGGAGATGATTGTGACATGATGGAAGATGATGGAACTCACAGGTAGGGCCACATTAAAATGAGGAGCCATGGTGACACTGTAGAGCTTTGCAATCCAAGGAGACTATTATGACATGATGGCAGATGATTGAACTCAGAGGTAAGGCCACATGGAGACAAGGAGGCATTGTGACATGAAGAAAGCAAGGATTCCAGAGGTGCCTAATAGAACCACATCGAACCAAGCAGTCACTGTGACACAGTGGAGCTTTTTAAGGCCAAGGAGACCATTGCGACACAATGGAAGTGATTGAACACACAGGTAAGGCCACTTGAAGCCAAGCAGCCGTTCTCACACAAAGAAAGCAAGGATTCCAATTTGACACGAGAGATCCGCATGGCGCATGGAACCAAGGGGCCACAGTTACACAGTGGAGCTTTTTGAGACCAAGGAGTCATTGTGACATGATGGAAGATGCTGAAACCAACAGGCAAGGCCACATGCAGCCAGGGGCCATTGTGACATGAAGAAAGCAAGGATTCCATTGTGACATGACAGAACTGCATGGAACCAAGGGGACACTGTGACACAATGGAGCTTTTGGAAACCAAGGAGACCATTGTGACATGGTGGAAGATGATTGAACCAACAGGTAAGGCCACATGGAACGGAGGAGCCATGGTGACACTCTGTAGAGCTTTTTCAATCCAAGCAGACTATTATGACATGATGGCAGATGATTGAACTCACAGGTAAGGCCACATGGAGACGAGGAGGCATTGTGACATGAAGAAAGCAAGGATTCCATTGTGGCCTAACTGAACCACATGAAACTAAGGGGCCGGCCGCTGTGACACAGTGGAACTTTTTCAGACCCAGGAGACCATTGTGACATGATGGAAGATGATTGAACCAACAGGTAAGGCCCCATGGAATGAAGGAGCCTTGGTGACACTGTAGAGCTTTTTCAAGCCAAGGAGATTATGGTGACGTGATGGAAGATGATTGAACTCCGAGGTAAGGCCACATGGAGCCAAGGAGGCACTGTGACATGACGAAAGCAAGGATTCCAGTGTGGCCTAAGTGAACCTGATGGAACCATGGAGCCACTGTGACACAGTGGAGTTTTTTCAAACTCAGGAGATGATTGTGACATGATGGCAGATGATTGAACAAACAGGCAAGGCCACATGCAGTCAAGGAGTCATTTTGATATGAAGAAAGCAAGGACTACATTGTGACACGACAGAACCGCATGGAAACAAGAGGCCACTGTGACACATTGGAGCTTTTTCAGACCAAGGAGACCATTATGACATGATGGAAGAAGAATAAACCAACAGGTAAGGCCACATGGAGCCAAGGAGGCATTGTGACATGACGAAGGCAAGGATTCCACTGTGGCCTGACTGAACCACATGGAACCAAGGAGCCACTGTGACACAGGGGAGTTTTTTCAAACTCAGGAGACCATTGTGACATGATGGGAGATGATGGAACTCACAGGTAGGGCCACATTAAAATGAGGAGCCATGGTGACACTGTAGAGCTTTGCAATCCAAGGAGACTATTAAGACATGATGGCAGATGATTGAACTCAGAAGTAAGGCCACATGGAGACAAAGAGGCATTGTGACATGAAGAAAGCAAGGATTCCACTGTGGCCTAACAGAACCACATGGAACCAAGGAGCCACTGGGACACAGAGGAGCTTTTTCAGTCCAAGGAGACCGTTGGGACATGATGGAAGATGATTGAACTCACAGGTAAGGCCACATTCATTCAAGGAGTCAATTTTACACGAAGAAAGCAAGGATTCCATTGTGACACAACAGATCCGCATGGCGCATGGAACCAAGAGGCCACTGTGTCACATAGGAGCTTTTTCAGACCAAGGAGACCATTGTGACATGATGGAAGAAGATTAAACCAATAGGTAAGGCCACATGGAACGGAGGAGCCATGGTGACACTCTGTAGAGCTTTTTCAATCCAAGGAGACTATTATGACATGATGGCAGATGATTGAACTCACAGGTAAGGCCACATGGAGACGAGGAGGCATTGTGACATGAAGAAAGCAAGGATTCCAGAGGTGCCTAACTGAACCACATGGAACCAAGGAGCCACTGGGACACAGTGGAGCTTTTTAAGGCCAAGGAGACCATTGCGACACAATGGAAGTGATTGAACACACAGGTAAGGCCACTTGAAGCCAAGCAGCCGTTCTCACACAAAGAAAGCAAGGATTCCATTGTGACATGAGAGATCCGCATGGCGCATGGAACCAAGGGGCCACAGTTACACAGTGGAGCTTTTTGAGACCAAGGAGTCATTGTGACATGATGGAAGATGCTGAAACCAACAGGCAAGGCCACATGCAGCCAGGGGCCATTGTGACATGAAGAAAGCAAGGATTCCATTGTGACATGACAGAACTGCATGGAACCAAGGGGACACTGTGACACAATGGAGCTTTTGGAAACCAAGGAGACCATTGTGACATGGTGGAAGATGATTGAACCAACAGGTAAGGCCACATGGAACGGAGGAGCCATGGTGACACTCTGTAGAGCTTTTTCAATCCAAGGAGACTATTATGACATGATGGCAGATGATTGAACTCACAGGTAAGGCCACATGGAGACGAGGAGGCATTGTGACATGAAGAAAGCAAGGATTCCATTGTGGCCTAACTGAACCACATGAAACTAAGGGGCCGGCCGCTGTGACACAGTGGAACTTTTTCAGACTCAGGAGACCATTGTGACATGATGGAAGATGATTGAACCAACAGGTAAGGCCCCATGGAATGAAGGAGCCTTGGTGACACTGTAGAGCTTTTTCAAGCCAAGGAGATTATGGTGACGTGATGGAAGATGATTGAACTCAGAGGTAAGGCCACATGGAGCCAAGGAGGCACTGTGACATGACGAAAGCAAGGATTCCATTGTGGCCTAACTGAACCACATGAAACTAAGGGGCCGGCCGCTGTGACACAGTGGAACTTTTTCAGACCCAGGAGACCATTGTGACATGATGGAAGATGATTGAACCAACAGGTAAGGCCCCATGGAATGAAGGAGCCTTGGTGACACTGTAGAGCTTTTTCAAGCCAAGGAGATTATGGTGACGTGATGGAAGATGATTGAACTCAGAGGTAAGGCCACATGGAGCCAAGGAGGCACTGTGACATGACGAAAGCAAGGATTCCATTGTGGCCTAAGAGAACATCATGGAACCATGGAGCCACTGTGACACAGTGGAGTTTTTTCAAACTCAGGAGATGATTGTGACATGATGGCAGATGATTGAACAAACAGGCAAGGCCACATGCAGTCAAGGAGTTGTTTTGATATGAAGAAAGCAAGGACTCCAATGAGACACGACAGAACTGCATGGCGCATGGAACCAAGAGGCCACTGTGACACATTGGAGCTTTTTCAGACCAAGGAGACCATTATGACATGATGGAAGAAGAATAAAGCAACAGGTAAGGCCACATGGAGCCAATGAGGCATTGTGACATGACGAAGGCAAGGATTCCACTGTGGCCTGACTGAACCACATGGAACCAAAGAGCCACTGTGACACAGGGGAGTTTTTTCAAACTCAGGAGACGATTGTGACATGATGGGAGATGATTGAACTCACAGGTAAGGCCACATTAAAATGAGGAGCCATGGTGACACTGTAGAGCTTTGCAATCCAAGGAGACTATTATGACATGATGGCAGATGATTGCACTCAGAGGTAAGGCCACATGGAGACAAGGAGGCATTGTGACATGAAGAAAGCAAGGATTCCACTGTGGCCTAACAGAACAGCATGGAACCAAGGAGCCACTGGGACACAGAGGAGCTTTTTCAGTCCAAGGAGACCGTTGGGACATGATGGAAGATGATTGAACTCACAGGTAAGGCCACATGGAGCCAAGTATTCTTTTTGACAGGAAAAAAGCAAGGACTCCTTTGTGACATGACAGAACCGCATGGCGCGTGGAACCAAGGGGCCACTGTTACACAGTGGAGCTTTTTCAGACCAAGGAGTTATTGTGATATGATGGAAGATGATTGAACCAACAGGTAAGGCCCCATGGAATGAAGGAGCCCTGGTGACACTCTAGAGCTTTTTCAAGCCAAGGAGATTTTGTGACGTGATGGAAGATGATTGAACTCCGAGGTAAGGCCACATGGAGCCAAGGAGGCACTTTGACATGACGAAAGCAAGGATTCCAGTGTGGCCTAAGTGAACCTGATGGAACCAAGGAGCCACTGTGACACAGTGGGGTTTTTTCAAACTCAGGAGACAATTGTGACATGATGGAAGAAGCTGAAACCAACAGGCAAGGCCACATGGAGCCAAGGGCCATTGTGACATGAAGAAAGCAAGGACTCCATTGTGACACGACAGAACCGCATGGAACCAAGAGGCCACTGTGACACATTGGAGCTTTTTCAGACCAAGGAGACCATTATGACATGATGGAAGAAGAATAAACCAACAGGTAAGGCCACATGGAGCCAAGGAGGCATTGTGACATGACGAAGGCAAGGATTCCACTGTGGCCTGACTGAACCACATGGAACCAAGGAGCCACTGTGACACAGGGGAGTTTTTTCAAACTCAGGAGACGATTGTGACATGATGGAAGATGATTGAACTCACAGGTAAGGCCACATTAAAATGAGGAGCCATGGTGACACTGTAGAGCTTTGCAATCCAAGGAGACTATTATGACATGATGGCAGATGATTGCACTCAGAGGTAAGGCCACATGGAGACAAGGAGGCATTGTGACATGAAGAAAGCAAGGATTCCACTGTGGCCTAACAGAACCACATGGAACCAAGGAGCCACTGGGACACAGAGGAGCTTTTTCAGTCCAAGGAGACCGTTGGGACATGATGGAAGATGATTGAACTCACAAGTAAGGCCACATGGAGCCAAGTATTCTTTTTGACAGGAAAAAAGCAAGGACTCCTTTGTGACATGACAGAACCGCATGGCGCGTGGAACCAAGGGGCCACTGTTACACAGTGGAGCTTTTTCAGACCAAGGAGTTATTGTGATATGATGGAAGATGATTGAACCAACAGGTAAGGCCCCATGGAATGAAGGAGCCCTGGTGACACTCTAGAGCTTTTTCAAGCCAAGGAGATTTTGTGACGTGATGGAAGATGATTGAACTCCGAGGTAAGGCCACATGGAGCCAAGGAGGCACTTTGACATGACGAAAGCAAGGATTCCAGTGTGGCCTAAGTGAACCTGATGGAACCAAGGAGCCACTGTGACACAGTGGGGTTTTTTCAAACTCAGGAGACGATTGTGACATGATGGAAGAAGCTGAAACCAACAGGCAAGGCCACATGGAGCCAAGGGCCATTGTGACATGAAGAAAGCAAGGATTCCATTGTGACATGACAGAACTGCATGGAACCAAGGGGCCACTGTGACACAATGGAGCTTTTGGAAACCAAGGAGACCATTGTGACATGGTGGAAGATGATTGAACCAACAGGTAAGGCCACAAGGAATCATGGCGCCATGGTGACACTCTGTAGCTTTCTCAAACTCAGGAGATTATTGTGTCATGATGGAAGATGATTGAACTCAGAGGTAAGGCCACATGGAGCCAAGGAGGCATTGTGACATGAAGAAAGCAAGGATTCCACTGTGGCCCAACTGAACCACATGGAACCAAGGAGCCACTGTGACACATTGGAGCTTTTTCAGACCAAGGAGACCATTGTGACGTGATGGAAGATGATTGAACTCACAGGTAAGGCCACATTCATTCAAGGAGTCGATTTGACACGAAGAATGCAAGGACTCCTATGTGACACGACAGATCCGCATGGCGCATGGAACCAAGGGGCCACAGTTACACAGTGGAGCTTTTTGAGACCAAGGAGTCATTGTGACATGATGGAAGATGCTGAAACCAACAGGCAAGGCCACATGGAGCCAAGAGCCATTGTGACATGAAGAAAGCACATTTAACATTGCGACATGACAGAACTGCATGGAACCAAGGGGCCACTGTGACACAATGGAGCTTTTGGAAACCAAGGAGACCATTGTGACATGGTGGAAGATGATTGAACCAACAGGTAAGGCCACATGGAATCATGGCGCCATGGTGACACTCTGTAGCTTTCTCAAACCAAGGAGATTTTTGTGACATGATGGAAGATGATTGAACTCAGAGGTAAGGCCACATGGAGACAAGGAGGCACTTTGACATGACGAAGGCAAGGATTCCACTGTGGCCTGACTGAACCACATGGAACCAAGGAGCCACTGTGACACAGGGTAGTTTTTTCAAACTCAGGAGACGATTGTGACATGATGGAAGATGATTGAACTCACAGGTAAGGCCACATTAAAATGAGGAGCCATGGTGACACTCTGTAGAGCTTTTTCAATCCAAGGAGACTATTATGACATGATGGCAGATGATTGAACTCACAGGTAAGGCCACATGGAGACGAGGAGGCATTGTGACATGAAGAAAGCAAGGATTCCATTGTGGCCTAACTGAACCACATGAAACTAAGGGGCCGGCCGCTGTGACACAGAGGAACTTTTTCAGACTCAGAAGACCATTGTGACATGATGGAAGATGATTGAACCAACAGGTAAAGCCCCATGGAATGAAGGAGCCTTGGTGACACTGTAGAGCTTTTTCAAGCCAAGGAGATTATGGTGACGTGATGGAAGATGATTGAACTCAGAGGTAAGGCCACATGGAGCCAAGGAGGCACTGTGACATGACGAAAGCAAGGATTCCATTGTGGCCTAACTGAACCACATGAAACTAAGGGGCCGGCCGCTGTGACACAGTGGAACTTTTTCAGACCCAGGAGACCATTGTGACATGATGGAAGATGATTGAACCAACAGGTAAGGCCCCATGGAATGAAGGAGCCTTGGTGACACTGTAGAGCTTTTTCAAGCCAAGGAGATTATGGTGACGTGATGGAAGATGATTGAACTCAGAGGTAAGGCCACATGGAGCCAAGGAGGCACTGTGACATGACGAAAGCAAGGATTCCATTGTGGCCTAAGAGAACATCATGGAACCATGGAGCCACTGTGACACAGTGGAGTTTTTTCAAACTCAGGAGATGATTGTGACATGATGGCAGATGATTGAACAAACAGGCAAGGCCACATGCAGTCAAGGAGTTGTTTTGATATGAAGAAAGCAAGGACTCCATTGTGACACGACAGAACCGCATGGCGCATGGAACCAAGAGGCCACTGTGACACATTGGAGCTTTTTCAGACCAAGGAGACCATTATGACATGATGGAAGAAGAATAAACCAACAGGTAAGGCCACATGGAGCCAAGGAGGCATTGTGACATGACGAAGGCAAGGATTCCACTGTGGCCTGACTGAACCACATGGAACCAAAGAGCCACTGTGACACAGGGGAGTTTTTTCAAACTCAGGAGACGATTGTGACATGATGGAAGATGATTGAACTCACAGGTAAGGCCACATTAAAATGAGGAGCCATGGTGACACTCTGTAGAGCTTTTTCAATCCAAGGAGACTATTATGACATGATGGCAGATGATTGAACTCACAGGTAAGGCCACATGGAGACGAGGAGGCATTGTGACATGAAGAAAGCAAGGATTCCATTGTGGCCTAACTGAACCACATGAAACTAAGGGGCCGGCCGCTGTGACACAGAGGAACTTTTTCAGACTCAGGAGACCATTGTGACATGATGGAAGATGATTGAACTCACAGGTAAGGCCACATTAAAATGAGGAGCCATGGTGACACTGTAGAGCTTTGCAATCCAAGGAGACTATTATGACATGATGGCAGATGATTGCACTCAGAGGTAAGGCCACATGGAGACAAGGAGGCATTGTGACATGAAGAAAGCAAGGATTCCACTGTGGCCTAACAGAACCACATGGAACCAAGGAGCCACTGGGACACAGAGGAGCTTTTTCAGTCCAAGGAGACCGTTGGGACATGATGGAAGATGATTGAACTCACAAGTAAGGCCACATGGAGCCAAGTATTCTTTTTGACAGGAAAAAAGCAAGGACTCCTTTGTGACATGACAGAACCGCATGGCGCGTGGAACCAAGGGGCCACTGTTACACAGTGGAGCTTTTTCAGACCAAGGAGTTATTGTGATATGATGGAAGATGATTGAACCAACAGGTAAGGCCCCATGGAATGAAGGAGCCCTGGTGACACTCTAGAGCTTTTTCAAGCCAAGGAGATTTTGTGACGTGATGGAAGATGATTGAACTCCGAGGTAAGGTCACATGGAGCCAAGGAGGCACTGTGACATGACGAAAGCAAGGATTCCAGTGTGGCCTAAGTGAACCTGATGGAACCAAGGAGCCACTGTGACACAGTGGGGTTTTTTCAAACTCAGGAGACGATTGTGACATGATGGAAGAAGCTGAAACCAACAGGCAAGGCCACATGGAGCCAAGGGCCATTGTGACATGAAGAAAGCAAGGATTCCATTGTGACATGACAGAACTGCATGGAACCAAGGGGCCACTGTGACACAATGGAGCTTTTGGAAACCAAGGAGACCATTGTGACATGGTGGAAGATGATTGAACCAACAGGTAAGGCCACAAGGAATCATGGCGCCATGGTGACACTCTGTAGCTTTCTCAAACTCAGGAGATTATTGTGTCATGATGGAAGATGATTGAACTCAGAGGTAAGGCCACATGGAGCCAAGGAGGCACTGTGACATGACGAAAGCAAGGATTCCACTGTGGCCCAACTGAACCACATGGAACCAAGGAGCCACTGTGACACATTGGAGCTTTTTCAGACCAAGGAGACCATTGTGACGTGATGGAAGATGATTGAACTCACAGGTAAGGCCACATTCATTCAAGGAGTCGATTTGACACGAAGAATGCAAGGACTCCTATGTGACACGACAGATCCGCATGGCGCATGGAACCAAGGGGCCACAGTTACACAGTGGAGCTTTTTGAGACCAAGGAGTCATTGTGACATGATGGAAGATGCTGAAACCAACAGGCAAGGCCACATGGAGCCAAGAGCCATTGTGACATGAAGAAAGCACATTTAACATTGCGACATGACAGAACTGCATGGAACCAAGGGGCCACTGTGACACAATGGAGCTTTTGGAAACCAAGGAGACCATTGTGACATGGTGGAAGATGATTGAACCAACAGGTAAGGCCACATGGAATCATGGCGCCATGGTGACACTGTAGCTTTCTCAAACCAAGGAGATTTTTGTGACATGATGGAAGATGATTGAACTCAGAGGTAAGGCCACATGGAGACAAGGAGGCACTTTGACATGACGAAGGCAAGGATTCCACTGTGGCCTGACTGAACCACATGGAACCAAGGAGCCACTGTGACACAGGGGAGTTTTTTCAAACTCGGGAGATGATTGTGACATGATGGAAGATGATGGAACTCACAGGTAGGGCCACATTAAAATGAGGAGCCATGGTGACACTGTAGAGCTTTGCAATCCAAGGAGACTATTATGACATGATGGCAGATGATTGAACTCAGAGGTAAGGCCACATGGAGACAAGGAGGCATTGTGACATGAAGAAAGCAAGGATTCCAGAGGTGCCTAATAGAACCACATCGAACCAAGCAGTCACTGTGACACAGTGGAGCTTTTTAAGGACAAGGAGACCATTGCGACACAATGGAAGTGATTGAACACACAGGTAAGGCCACTTGAAGCCAAGCAGCCGTTCTCACACAAAGAAGGCAAGGATTCCAATTTGACACGAGAGATCCGCATGGCGCATGGAACCAAGGGGCCACAGTTACACAGTGGAGCTTTTTGAGACCAAGGAGTCATTGTGACATGATGGAAGATGCTGAAACCAACAGGCAAGGCCACATGCAGCCAGGGGCCATTGTGACATGAAGAAAGCAAGGATTCCATTGTGACATGACAGAACTGCATGGAACCAAGGGGACACTGTGACACAATGGAGCTTTTGGAAACCAAGGAGACCATTGTGACATGGTGGAAGATGATTGAACCAACAGGTAAGGCCACATGGAACGGAGGAGCCATGGTGACACTCTGTAGAGCTTTTTCAATCCAAGCAGACTATTATGACATGATGGCAGATGATTGAACTCACAGGTAAGGCCACATGGAGACGAGGAGGCATTGTGACATGAAGAAAGCAAGGATTCCATTGTGGCCTAACTGAACCACATGAAACTAAGGGGCCGGCCGCTGTGACACAGTGGAACTTTTTCAGACCCAGGAGACCATTGTGACATGATGGAAGATGATTGAACCAACAGGTAAGGCCCCATGGAATGAAGGAGCCTTGGTGACACTGTAGAGCTTTTTCAAGCCAAGGAGATTATGGTGACGTGATGGAAGATGATTGAACTCCGAGGTAAGGCCACATGGAGCCAAGGAGGCACTGTGACATGACGAAAGCAAGGATTCCAGTGTGGCCTAAGTGAACCTGATGGAACCATGGAGCCACTGTGACACAGTGGAGTTTTTTCAAACTCAGGAGATGATTGTGACATGATGGCAGATGATTGAACAAACAGGCAAGGCCACATGCAGTCAAGGAGTCATTTTGATATGAAGAAAGCAAGGACTACATTGTGACACGACAGAACCGCATGGAAACAAGAGGCCACTGTGACACATTGGAGCTTTTTCAGACCAAGGAGACCATTATGACATGATGGAAGAAGAATAAACCAACAGGTAAGGCCACATGGAGCCAAGGAGGCATTGTGACATGACGAAGGCAAGGATTCCACTGTGGCCTGACTGAACCACATGGAACCAAGGAGCCACTGTGACACAGGGGAGTTTTTTCAAACTCAGGAGACCATTGTGACATGATGGGAGATGATGGAACTCACAGGTAGGGCCACATTAAAATGAGGAGCCATGGTGACACTGTAGAGCTTTGCAATCCAAGGAGACTATTAAGACATGATGGCAGATGATTGAACTCAGAAGTAAGGCCACATGGAGACAAAGAGGCATTGTGACATGAAGAAAGCAAGGATTCCACTGTGGCCTAACAGAACCACATGGAACCAAGGAGCCACTGGGACACAGAGGAGCTTTTTCAGTCCAAGGCGACCGTTGGGACATGATGGAAGATGATTGAACTCACAGGTAAGGCCACATTCATTCAAGGAGTCAATTTTACACGAAGAAAGCAAGGATTCCATTGTGACACAACAGATCCGCATGGCGCATGGAACCAAGAGGCCACTGTGTCACATAGGAGCTTTTTCAGACCAAGGAGACCATTGTGACATGATGGAAGAAGATTAAACCAATAGGTAAGGCCACATGGAACGGAGGAGCCATGGTGACACTCTGTAGAGCTTTTTCAATCCAAGGAGACTATTATGACATGATGGCAGATGATTGAACTCACAGGTAAGGCCACATGGAGACGAGGAGGCATTGTGACATGAAGAAAGCAAGGATTCCAGAGGTGCCTAACTGAACCACATGGAACCAAGGAGCCACTGGGACACAGTGGAGCTTTTTAAGGCCAAGGAGACCATTGCGACACAATGGAAGTGATTGAACACACAGGTAAGGCCACTTGAAGCCAAGCAGCCGTTCTCACACAAAGAAAGCAAGGATTCCATTGTGACATGAGAGATCCGCATGGCGCATGGAACCAAGGGGCCACAGTTACACAGTGGAGCTTTTTGAGACCAAGGAGTCATTGTGACATGATGGAAGATGCTGAAACCAACAGGCAAGGCCACATGCAGCCAGGGGCCATTGTGACATGAAGAAAGCAAGGATTCCATTGTGACATGACAGAACTGCATGGAACCAAGGGGACACTGTGACACAATGGAGCTTTTGGAAACCAAGGAGACCATTGTGACATGGTGGAAGATGATTGAACCAACAGGTAAGGCCACATGGAACGGAGGAGCCATGGTGACACTCTGTAGAGCTTTTTCAATCCAAGGAGACTATTATGACATGATGGCAGATGATTGAACTCACAGGTAAGGCCACATGGAGACGAGGAGGCATTGTGACATGAAGAAAGCAAGGATTCCATTGTGGCCTAACTGAACCACATGAAACTAAGGGGCCGGCCGCTGTGACACAGTGGAACTTTTTCAGACTCAGGAGACCATTGTGACATGATGGAAGATGATTGAACCAACAGGTAAGGCCCCATGGAATGAAGGAGCCTTGGTGACACTGTAGAGCTTTTTCAAGCCAAGGAGATTATGGTGACGTGATGGAAGATGATTGAACTCAGAGGTAAGGCCACATGGAGCCAAGGAGGCACTGTGACATGACGAAAGCAAGGATTCCATTGTGGCCTAACTGAACCACATGAAACTAAGGGGCCGGCCGCTGTGACACAGTGGAACTTTTTCAGACCCAGGAGACCATTGTGACATGATGGAAGATGATTGAACCAACAGGTAAGGCCCCATGGAATGAAGGAGCCTTGGTGACACTGTAGAGCTTTTTCAAGCCAAGGAGATTATGGTGACGTGATGGAAGATGATTGAACTCAGAGGTAAGGCCACATGGAGCCAAGGAGGCACTGTGACATGACGAAAGCAAGGATTCCATTGTGGCCTAAGAGAACATCATGGAACCATGGAGCCACTGTGACACAGTGGAGTTTTTTCAAACTCAGGAGATGATTGTGACATGATGGCAGATGATTGAACAAACAGGCAAGGCCACATGCAGTCAAGGAGTTGTTTTGATATGAAGAAAGCAAGGACTCCAATGAGACACGACAGAACTGCATGGCGCATGGAACCAAGAGGCCACTGTGACACATTGGAGCTTTTTCAGACCAAGGAGACCATTATGACATGATGGAAGAAGAATAAAGCAACAGGTAAGGCCACATGGAGCCAATGAGGCATTGTGACATGACGAAGGCAAGGATTCCACTGTGGCCTGACTGAACCACATGGAACCAAAGAGCCACTGTGACACAGGGGAGTTTTTTCAAACTCAGGAGACGATTGTGACATGATGGGAGATGATTGAACTCACAGGTAAGGCCACATTAAAATGAGGAGCCATGGTGACACTGTAGAGCTTTGCAATCCAAGGAGACTATTATGACATGATGGCAGATGATTGCACTCAGAGGTAAGGCCACATGGAGACAAGGAGGCATTGTGACATGAAGAAAGCAAGGATTCCACTGTGGCCTAACAGAACAGCATGGAACCAAGGAGCCACTGGGACACAGAGGAGCTTTTTCAGTCCAAGGAGACCGTTGGGACATGATGGAAGATGATTGAACTCACAGGTAAGGCCACATGGAGCCAAGTATTCTTTTTGACAGGAAAAAAGCAAGGACTCCTTTGTGACATGACAGAACCGCATGGCGCGTGGAACCAAGGGGCCACTGTTACACAGTGGAGCTTTTTCAGACCAAGGAGTTATTGTGATATGATGGAAGATGATTGAACCAACAGGTAAGGCCCCATGGAATGAAGGAGCCCTGGTGACACTCTAGAGCTTTTTCAAGCCAAGGAGATTTTGTGACGTGATGGAAGATGATTGAACTCCGAGGTAAGGCCACATGGAGCCAAGGAGGCACTTTGACATGACGAAAGCAAGGATTCCAGTGTGGCCTAAGTGAACCTGATGGAACCAAGGAGCCACTGTGACACAGTGGGGTTTTTTCAAACTCAGGAGACAATTGTGACATGATGGAAGAAGCTGAAACCAACAGGCAAGGCCACATGGAGCCAAGGGCCATTGTGACATGAAGAAAGCAAGGACTCCATTGTGACACGACAGAACCGCATGGAACCAAGAGGCCACTGTGACACATTGGAGCTTTTTCAGACCAAGGAGACCATTATGACATGATGGAAGAAGAATAAACCAACAGGTAAGGCCACATGGAGCCAAGGAGGCATTGTGACATGACGAAGGCAAGGATTCCACTGTGGCCTGACTGAACCACATGGAACCAAGGAGCCACTGTGACACAGGGGAGTTTTTTCAAACTCAGGAGACGATTGTGACATGATGGAAGATGATTGAACTCACAGGTAAGGCCACATTAAAATGAGGAGCCATGGTGACACTGTAGAGCTTTGCAATCCAAGGAGACTATTATGACATGATGGCAGATGATTGCACTCAGAGGTAAGGCCACATGGAGACAAGGAGGCATTGTGACATGAAGAAAGCAAGGATTCCACTGTGGCCTAACAGAACCACATGGAACCAAGGAGCCACTGGGACACAGAGGAGCTTTTTCAGTCCAAGGAGACCGTTGGGACATGATGGAAGATGATTGAACTCACAAGTAAGGCCACATGGAGCCAAGTATTCTTTTTGACAGGAAAAAAGCAAGGACTCCTTTGTGACATGACAGAACCGCATGGCGCGTGGAACCAAGGGGCCACTGTTACACAGTGGAGCTTTTTCAGACCAAGGAGTTATTGTGATATGATGGAAGATGATTGAACCAACAGGTAAGGCCCCATGGAATGAAGGAGCCCTGGTGACACTCTAGAGCTTTTTCAAGCCAAGGAGATTTTGTGACGTGATGGAAGATGATTGAACTCCGAGGTAAGGCCACATGGAGCCAAGGAGGCACTTTGACATGACGAAAGCAAGGATTCCAGTGTGGCCTAAGTGAACCTGATGGAACCAAGGAGCCACTGTGACACAGTGGGGTTTTTTCAAACTCAGGAGACGATTGTGACATGATGGAAGAAGCTGAAACCAACAGGCAAGGCCACATGGAGCCAAGGGCCATTGTGACATGAAGAAAGCAAGGATTCCATTGTGACATGACAGAACTGCATGGAACCAAGGGGCCACTGTGACACAATGGAGCTTTTGGAAACCAAGGAGACCATTGTGACATGGTGGAAGATGATTGAACCAACAGGTAAGGCCACAAGGAATCATGGCGCCATGGTGACACTCTGTAGCTTTCTCAAACTCAGGAGATTATTGTGTCATGATGGAAGATGATTGAACTCAGAGGTAAGGCCACATGGAGCCAAGGAGGCATTGTGACATGAAGAAAGCAAGGATTCCACTGTGGCCCAACTGAACCACATGGAACCAAGGAGCCACTGTGACACATTGGAGCTTTTTCAGACCAAGGAGACCATTGTGACGTGATGGAAGATGATTGAACTCACAGGTAAGGCCACATTCATTCAAGGAGTCGATTTGACACGAAGAATGCAAGGACTCCTATGTGACACGACAGATCCGCATGGCGCATGGAACCAAGGGGCCACAGTTACACAGTGGAGCTTTTTGAGACCAAGGAGTCATTGTGACATGATGGAAGATGCTGAAACCAACAGGCAAGGCCACATGGAGCCAAGAGCCATTGTGACATGAAGAAAGCACATTTAACATTGCGACATGACAGAACTGCATGGAACCAAGGGGCCACTGTGACACAATGGAGCTTTTGGAAACCAAGGAGACCATTGTGACATGGTGGAAGATGATTGAACCAACAGGTAAGGCCACATGGAATCATGGCGCCATGGTGACACTCTGTAGCTTTCTCAAACCAAGGAGATTTTTGTGACATGATGGAAGATGATTGAACTCAGAGGTAAGGCCACATGGAGACAAGGAGGCACTTTGACATGACGAAGGCAAGGATTCCACTGTGGCCTGACTGAACCACATGGAACCAAGGAGCCACTGTGACACAGGGTAGTTTTTTCAAACTCAGGAGACGATTGTGACATGATGGAAGATGATTGAACTCACAGGTAAGGCCACATTAAAATGAGGAGCCATGGTGACACTCTGTAGAGCTTTTTCAATCCAAGGAGACTATTATGACATGATGGCAGATGATTGAACTCACAGGTAAGGCCACATGGAGACGAGGAGGCATTGTGACATGAAGAAAGCAAGGATTCCATTGTGGCCTAACTGAACCACATGAAACTAAGGGGCCGGCCGCTGTGACACAGAGGAACTTTTTCAGACTCAGAAGACCATTGTGACATGATGGAAGATGATTGAACCAACAGGTAAAGCCCCATGGAATGAAGGAGCCTTGGTGACACTGTAGAGCTTTTTCAAGCCAAGGAGATTATGGTGACGTGATGGAAGATGATTGAACTCAGAGGTAAGGCCACATGGAGCCAAGGAGGCACTGTGACATGACGAAAGCAAGGATTCCATTGTGGCCTAACTGAACCACATGAAACTAAGGGGCCGGCCGCTGTGACACAGTGGAACTTTTTCAGACCCAGGAGACCATTGTGACATGATGGAAGATGATTGAACCAACAGGTAAGGCCCCATGGAATGAAGAAGCCTTGGTGACACTGTAGAGCTTTTTCAAGCCAAGGAGATTATGGTGACGTGATGGAAGATGATTGAACTCAGAGGTAAGGCCACATGGAGCCAAGGAGGCACTGTGACATGACGAAAGCAAGGATTCCATTGTGGCCTAAGAGAACATCATGGAACCATGGAGCCACTGTGACACAGTGGAGTTTTTTCAAACTCAGGAGATGATTGTGACATGATGGCAGATGATTGAACAAACAGGCAAGGCCACATGCAGTCAAGGAGTTGTTTTGATATGAAGAAAGCAAGGACTCCATTGTGACACGACAGAACCGCATGGCGCATGGAACCAAGAGGCCACTGTGACACATTGGAGCTTTTTCAGACCAAGGAGACCATTATGACATGATGGAAGAAGAATAAAGCAACAGGTAAGGCCACATGGAGCCAATGAGGCATTGTGACATGACGAAGGCAAGGATTCCACTGTGGCCTGACTGAACCACATGGAACCAAAGAGCCACTGTGACACAGGGGAGTTTTTTCAAACTCAGGAGACGATTGTGACATGATGGAAGATGATTGAACTCACAGGTAAGGCCACATTAAAATGAGGAGCCATGGTGACACTCTGTAGAGCTTTTTCAATCCAAGGAGACTATTATGACATGATGGCAGATGATTGAACTCACAGGTAAGGCCACATGGAGACGAGGAGGCATTGTGACATGAAGAAAGCAAGGATTCCATTGTGGCCTAACTGAACCACATGAAACTAAGGGGCCGGCCGCTGTGACACAGAGGAACTTTTTCAGACTCAGGAGACCATTGTGACATGATGGAAGATGATTGAACTCACAGGTAAGGCCACATTAAAATGAGGAGCCATGGTGACACTGTAGAGCTTTGCAATCCAAGGAGACTATTATGACATGATGGCAGATGATTGCACTCAGAGGTAAGGCCACATGGAGACAAGGAGGCATTGTGACATGAAGAAAGCAAGGATTCCACTGTGGCCTAACAGAACCACATGGAACCAAGGAGCCACTGGGACACAGAGGAGCTTTTTCAGTCCAAGGAGACCGTTGGGACATGATGGAAGATGATTGAACTCACAGGTAAGGCCACATGGAGCCAAGTATTCTTTTTGACAGGAAAAAAGCAAGGACTCCTTTGTGACATGACAGAACCGCATGGCGCGTGGAACCAAGGGGCCACTGTTACACAGTGGAGCTTTTTCAGACCAAGGAGTTATTGTGATATGATGGAAGATGATTGAACCAACAGGTAAGGCCCCATGGAATGAAGGAGCCCTGGTGACACTCTAGAGCTTTTTCAAGCCAAGGAGATTTTGTGACGTGATGGAAGATGATTGAACTCCGAGGTAAGGCCACATGGAGCCAAGGAGGCACTTTGACATGACGAAAGCAAGGATTCCAGTGTGGCCTAAGTGAACCTGATGGAACCAAGGAGCCACTGTGACACAGTGGGGTTTTTTCAAACTCAGGAGACAATTGTGACATGATGGAAGAAGCTGAAACCAACAGGCAAGGCCACATGGAGCCAAGGGCCATTGTGACATGAAGAAAGCAAGGACTCCATTGTGACACGACAGAACCGCATGGAACCAAGAGGCCACTGTGACACATTGGAGCTTTTTCAGACCAAGGAGACCATTATGACATGATGGAAGAAGAATAAACCAACAGGTAAGGCCACATGGAGCCAAGGAGGCATTGTGACATGACGAAGGCAAGGATTCCACTGTGGCCTGACTGAACCACATGGAACCAAGGAGCCACTGTGACACAGGGGAGTTTTTTCAAACTCAGGAGACGATTGTGACATGATGGAAGATGATTGAACTCACAGGTAAGGCCACATTAAAATGAGGAGCCATGGTGACACTGTAGAGCTTTGCAATCCAAGGAGACTATTATGACATGATGGCAGATGATTGCACTCAGAGGTAAGGCCACATGGAGACAAGGAGGCATTGTGACATGAAGAAAGCAAGGATTCCACTGTGGCCTAACAGAACCACATGGAACCAAGGAGCCACTGGGACACAGAGGAGCTTTTTCAGTCCAAGGAGACCGTTGGGACATGATGGAAGATGATTGAACTCACAAGTAAGGCCACATGGAGCCAAGTATTCTTTTTGACAGGAAAAAAGCAAGGACTCCTTTGTGACATGACAGAACCGCATGGCGCGTGGAACCAAGGGGCCACTGTTACACAGTGGAGCTTTTTCAGACCAAGGAGTTATTGTGATATGATGGAAGATGATTGAACCAACAGGTAAGGCCCCATGGAATGAAGGAGCCCTGGTGACACTCTAGAGCTTTTTCAAGCCAAGGAGATTTTGTGACGTGATGGAAGATGATTGAACTCCGAGGTAAGGCCACATGGAGCCAAGGAGGCACTTTGACATGACGAAAGCAAGGATTCCAGTGTGGCCTAAGTGAACCTGATGGAACCAAGGAGCCACTGTGACACAGTGGGGTTTTTTCAAACTCAGGAGACGATTGTGACATGATGGAAGAAGCTGAAACCAACAGGCAAGGCCACATGGAGCCAAGGGCCATTGTGACATGAAGAAAGCAAGGATTCCATTGTGACATGACAGAACTGCATGGAACCAAGGGGCCACTGTGACACAATGGAGCTTTTGGAAACCAAGGAGACCATTGTGACATGGTGGAAGATGATTGAACCAACAGGTAAGGCCACAAGGAATCATGGCGCCATGGTGACACTCTGTAGCTTTCTCAAACTCAGGAGATTATTGTGTCATGATGGAAGATGATTGAACTCAGAGGTAAGGCCACATGGAGCCAAGGAGGCATTGTGACATGAAGAAAGCAAGGATTCCACTGTGGCCCAACTGAACCACATGGAACCAAGGAGCCACTGTGACACATTGGAGCTTTTTCAGACCAAGGAGACCATTGTGACGTGATGGAAGATGATTGAACTCACAGGTAAGGCCACATTCATTCAAGGAGTCGATTTGACACGAAGAATGCAAGGACTCCTATGTGACACGACAGATCCGCATGGCGCATGGAACCAAGGGGCCACAGTTACACAGTGGAGCTTTTTGAGACCAAGGAGTCATTGTGACATGATGGAAGATGCTGAAACCAACAGGCAAGGCCACATGGAGCCAAGAGCCATTGTGACATGAAGAAAGCACATTTAACATTGCGACATGACAGAACTGCATGGAACCAAGGGGCCACTGTGACACAATGGAGCTTTTGGAAACCAAGGAGACCATTGTGACATGGTGGAAGATGATTGAACCAACAGGTAAGGCCACATGGAATCATGGCGCCATGGTGACACTCTGTAGCTTTCTCAAACCAAGGAGATTTTTGTGACATGATGGAAGATGATTGAACTCAGAGGTAAGGCCACATGGAGACAAGGAGGCACTTTGACATGACGAAGGCAAGGATTCCACTGTGGCCTGACTGAACCACATGGAACCAAGGAGCCACTGTGACACAGGGTAGTTTTTTCAAACTCAGGAGACGATTGTGACATGATGGAAGATGATTGAACTCACAGGTAAGGCCACATTAAAATGAGGAGCCATGGTGACACTCTGTAGAGCTTTTTCAATCCAAGGAGACTATTATGACATGATGGCAGATGATTGAACTCACAGGTAAGGCCACATGGAGACGAGGAGGCATTGTGACATGAAGAAAGCAAGGATTCCATTGTGGCCTAACTGAACCACATGAAACTAAGGGGCCGGCCGCTGTGACACAGAGGAACTTTTTCAGACTCAGAAGACCATTGTGACATGATGGAAGATGATTGAACCAACAGGTAAAGCCCCATGGAATGAAGGAGCCTTGGTGACACTGTAGAGCTTTTTCAAGCCAAGGAGATTATGGTGACGTGATGGAAGATGATTGAACTCAGAGGTAAGGCCACATGGAGCCAAGGAGGCACTGTGACATGACGAAAGCAAGGATTCCATTGTGGCCTAACTGAACCACATGAAACTAAGGGGCCGGCCGCTGTGACACAGTGGAACTTTTTCAGACCCAGGAGACCATTGTGACATGATGGAAGATGATTGAACCAACAGGTAAGGCCCCATGGAATGAAGGAGCCTTGGTGACACTGTAGAGCTTTTTCAAGCCAAGGAGATTATGGTGACGTGATGGAAGATGATTGAACTCAGAGGTAAGGCCACATGGAGCCAAGGAGGCACTGTGACATGACGAAAGCAAGGATTCCATTGTGGCCTAAGAGAACATCATGGAACCATGGAGCCACTGTGACACAGTGGAGTTTTTTCAAACTCAGGAGATGATTGTGACATGATGGCAGATGATTGAACAAACAGGCAAGGCCACATGCAGTCAAGGAGTTGTTTTGATATGAAGAAAGCAAGGACTCCATTGTGACACGACAGAACCGCATGGCGCATGGAACCAAGAGGCCACTGTGACACATTGGAGCTTTTTCAGACCAAGGAGACCATTATGACATGATGGAAGAAGAATAAAGCAACAGGTAAGGCCACATGGAGCCAATGAGGCATTGTGACATGACGAAGGCAAGGATTCCACTGTGGCCTGACTGAACCACATGGAACCAAAGAGCCACTGTGACACAGGGGAGTTTTTTCAAACTCAGGAGACGATTGTGACATGATGGAAGATGATTGAACTCACAGGTAAGGCCACATTAAAATGAGGAGCCATGGTGACACTCTGTAGAGCTTTTTCAATCCAAGGAGACTATTATGACATGATGGCAGATGATTGAACTCACAGGTAAGGCCACATGGAGACGAGGAGGCATTGTGACATGAAGAAAGCAAGGATTCCATTGTGGCCTAACTGAACCACATGAAACTAAGGGGCCGGCCGCTGTGACACAGAGGAACTTTTTCAGACTCAGGAGACCATTGTGACATGATGGAAGATGATTGAACTCACAGGTAAGGCCACATTAAAATGAGGAGCCATGGTGACACTGTAGAGCTTTGCAATCCAAGGAGACTATTATGACATGATGGCAGATGATTGCACTCAGAGGTAAGGCCACATGGAGACAAGGAGGCATTGTGACATGAAGAAAGCAAGGATTCCACTGTGGCCTAACAGAACCACATGGAACCAAGGAGCCACTGGGACACAGAGGAGCTTTTTCAGTCCAAGGAGACCGTTGGGACATGATGGAAGATGATTGAACTCACAGGTAAGGCCACATGGAGCCAAGTATTCTTTTTGACAGGAAAAAAGCAAGGACTCCTTTGTGACATGACAGAACCGCATGGCGCGTGGAACCAAGGGGCCACTGTTACACAGTGGAGCTTTTTCAGACCAAGGAGTTATTGTGATATGATGGAAGATGATTGAACCAACAGGTAAGGCCCCATGGAATGAAGGAGCCCTGGTGACACTCTAGAGCTTTTTCAAGCCAAGGAGATTTTGTGACGTGATGGAAGATGATTGAACTCCGAGGTAAGGCCACATGGAGCCAAGGAGGCACTTTGACATGACGAAAGCAAGGATTCCAGTGTGGCCTAAGTGAACCTGATGGAACCAAGGAGCCACTGTGACACAGTGGGGTTTTTTCAAACTCAGGAGACGATTGTGACATGATGGAAGAAGCTGAAACCAACAGGCAAGGCCACATGGAGCCAAGGGCCATTGTGACATGAAGAAAGCAAGGATTCCATTGTGACATGACAGAACTGCATGGAACCAAGGGGCCACTGTGACACAATGGAGCTTTTGGAAACCAAGGAGACCATTGTGACATGGTGGAAGATGATTGAACCAACAGGTAAGGCCACAAGGAATCATGGCGCCATGGTGACACTCTGTAGCTTTCTCAAACTCAGGAGATTATTGTGTCATGATGGAAGATGATTGAACTCAGAGGTAAGGCCACATGGAGCCAAGGAGGCATTGTGACATGAAGAAAGCAAGGATTCCACTGTGGCCCAACTGAACCACATGGAACCAAGGAGCCACTGTGACACATTGGAGCTTTTTCAGACCAAGGAGACCATTGTGACGTGATGGAAGATGATTGAACTCACAGGTAAGGCCACATTCATTCAAGGAGTCGATTTGACACGAAGAATGCAAGGACTCCTATGTGACACGACAGATCCGCATGGCGCATGGAACCAAGGGGCCACAGTTACACAGTGGAGCTTTTTGAGACCAAGGAGTCATTGTGACATGATGGAAGATGCTGAAACCAACAGGCAAGGCCACATGGAGCCAAGAGCCATTGTGACATGAAGAAAGCACATTTAACATTGCGACATGACAGAACTGCATGGAACCAAGGGGCCACTGTGACACAATGGAGCTTTTGGAAACCAAGGAGACCATTGTGACATGGTGGAAGATGATTGAACCAACAGGTAAGGCCACATGGAATCATGGCGCCATGGTGACACTCTGTAGCTTTCTCAAACCAAGGAGATTTTTGTGACATGATGGAAGATGATTGAACTCAGAGGTAAGGCCACATGGAGACAAGGAGGCACTTTGACATGACGAAGGCAAGGATTCCACTGTGGCCTGACTGAACCACATGGAACCAAGGAGCCACTGTGACACAGGGGAGTTTTTTCAAACTCAGGAGACGATTGTGACATGATGGAAGATGATTGAACTCACAGGTAAGGCTACATTAAAATGAGGAGCCATGGTGACACTCTGTAGAGCTTTTTCAATCCAAGGAGACTATTATGACATGATGGCAGATGATTGAACTCACAGGTAAGGCCACATGGAGACGAGGAGGCATTGTGACATGAAGAAAGCAAGGATTCCATTGTGGCCTAACTGAACCACATGAAACTAAGGGGCCGGCCGCTGTGACACAGAGGAACTTTTTCAGACTCAGAAGACCATTGTGACATGATGGAAGATGATTGAACCAACAGGTAAAGCCCCATGGAATGAAGGAGCCTTGGTGACACTGTAGAGCTTTTTCAAGCCAAGGAGATTATGGTGACGTGATGGAAGATGATTGAACTCAGAGGTAAGGCCACATGGAGCCAAGGAGGCACTGTGACATGACGAAAGCAAGGATTCCATTGTGGCCTAACTGAACCACATGAAACTAAGGGGCCGGCCGCTGTGACACAGAGGAACTTTTTCAGACCCAGGAGACCATTGTGACATGATGGAAGATGATTGAACCAACAGGTAAGGCCCCATGGAATGAAGGAGCCTTGGTGACACTGTAGAGCTTTTTCAAGCCAAGGAGATTATGGTGACGTGATGGAAGATGATTGAACTCAGAGGTAAGGCCACATGGAGCCAAGGAGGCACTGTGACATGACGAAAGCAAGGATTCCATTGTGGCCTAAGAGAACATCATGGAACCATGGAGCCACTGTGACACAGTGGAGTTTTTTCAAACTCAGGAGATGATTGTGACATGATGGCAGATGATTGAACAAACAGGCAAGGCCACATGCAGTCAAGGAGTTGTTTTGATATGAAGAAAGCAAGGACTCCATTGTGACACGACAGAACCGCATGGCGCATGGAACCAAGAGGCCACTGTGACACATTGGAGCTTTTTCAGACCAAGGAGACCATTATGACATGATGGAAGAAGAATAAAGCAACAGGTAAGGCCACATGGAGCCAATGAGGCATTGTGACATGACGAAGGCAAGGATTCCACTGTGGCCTGACTGAACCACATGGAACCAAAGAGCCACTGTGACACAGGGGAGTTTTTTCAAACTCAGGAGACGATTGTGACATGATGGGAGATGATTGAACTCACAGGTAAGGCCACATTAAAATGAGGAGCCATGGTGACACTGTAGAGCTTTGCAATCCAAGGAGACTATTATGACATGATGGCAGATGATTGCACTCAGAGGTAAGGCCACATGGAGACAAGGAGGCATTGTGACATGAAGAAAGCAAGGATTCCACTGTGGCCTAACAGAACCACATGGAACCAAGGAGCCACTGGGACACAGAGGAGCTTTTTCAGTCCAAGGAGACCGTTGGGACATGATGGAAGATGATTGAACTCACAGGTAAGGCCACATGGAGCCAAGTATTCTTTTTGACAGGAAAAAAGCAAGGACTCCTTTGTGACATGACAGAACCGCATGGCGCGTGGAACCAAGGGGCCACTGTTACACAGTGGAGCTTTTTCAGACCAAGGAGTTATTGTGATATGATGGAAGATGATTGAACCAACAGGTAAGGCCCCATGGAATGAAGGAGCCCTGGTGACACTCTAGAGCTTTTTCAAGCCAAGGAGATTTTGTGACGTGATGGAAGATGATTGAACTCCGAGGTAAGGCCACATGGAGCCAAGGAGGCACTTTGACATGACGAAAGCAAGGATTCCAGTGTGGCCTAAGTGAACCTGATGGAACCAAGGAGCCACTGTGACACAGTGGGGTTTTTTCAAACTCAGGAGACAATTGTGACATGATGGAAGAAGCTGAAACCAACAGGCAAGGCCACATGGAGCCAAGGGCCATTGTGACATGAAGAAAGCAAGGATTCCATTGTGACATGGCAGAACTGCATGGAACCAAGGGGCCACTGTGACACAATGGAGCTTTTGGAAACCAAGGAGACCATTGTGACATGGTGGAAGATGATTGAACCAACAGGTAAGGCCACATGGAATCATGGCGCCATGGTGACACTCTGTAGCTTTCTCAAACTCAGGAGATTATTGTGTCATGATGGAAGATGATTGAACTCAGAGGTAAGGCCACATGGAGACAAGGAGGCACTGTGACATGACGAAAGCAAGGATTCCATTGTGGCCTAAGAGAACATCATGGAACCATGGAGCCACTGTGACACAGTGGAGTTTTTTCAAACTCAGGAGATGATTGTGACATGATGGCAGATGATTGAACAAACAGGCAAGGCCACATGCAGTCAAGGAGTTGTTTTGATATGAAGAAAGCAAGGACTCCATTGTGACACGACAGAACCGCATGGAACCAAGAGGCCACTGTGACACATTGGAGCTTTTTCAGACCAAGGAGACCATTATGACATGATGGGAGAAGAATAAACCAACAGGTAAGGCCACATGGAGCCAAGGAGGCATTGTGACATGACGAAGGCAAGGATTCCACTGTGGCCTGACTGAACCACATGGAACCAAGGAGCCACTGTGACACAGGGGAGTTTTTTCAAACTCAGGAGACGATTGTGACATGATGGAAGATGATTGAACTCACAGGTAAGGCCACATTAAAATGAGGAGCCATGGTGACACTGTAGAGCTTTGCAATCCAAGGAGACTATTATGACATGATGGCAGATGATTGCACTCAGAGGTAAGGCCACATGGAGACAAGGAGGCATTGTGACATGAAGAAAGCAAGGATTCCACTGTGGCCTAACAGAACCACATGGAACCAAGGAGCCACTGGGACACAGAGGAGCTTTTTCAGTCCAAGGAGACCGTTGGGACATGATGGAAGATGATTGAACACACAGGGAAGGCCACATGGAGCCAAGTATTCTTTTTGACAGGAAAAAAGCAAGGACTCCTTTGTGACATGACAGAACCGCATGGCGCGTGGAACCAAGGGGCCACTGTTACACAGTGGAGCTTTTTCAGACCAAGGAGTTATTGTGATATGATGGAAGATGATTGAACCAACAGGTAAGGCCCCATGGAATGAAGGAGCCCTGGTGACACTCTAGAGCTTTTTCAAGCCAAGGAGATTTTGTGACGTGATGGAAGATGATTGAACTCCGAGGTAAGGCCACATGGAGCCAAGGAGGCACTTTGACATGATGAAAGCAAGGATTCCAGTGTGGCCTAAGTGAACCTGATGGAACCAAGGAGCCACTGTGACACAGTGGGGTTTTTTCAAACTCAGGAGACGATTGTGACATGATGGAAGAAGCTGAAACCAACAGGCAAGGCCACATGGAGCCAAGGGCCATTGTGACATGAAGAAAGCAAAGATTCCATTGTGACATGACAGAACTGCATGGAACCAAGGGGCCACTGTGACACAATGGAGCTTTTGGAAACCAAGGAGACCATTGTGACATGGTGGAAGATGATTGAACCAACAGGTAAGGCCACAAGGAATCATGGCGCCATGGTGACACTCTGTAGCTTTCTCAAACTCAGGAGATTATTGTGTCATGATGGAAGATGATTGAACTCAGAGGTAAGGCCACATGGAGCCAAGGAGGCATTGTGACATGAAGAAAGCAAGGATTCCACTGTGGCCCAACTGAACCACATGGAACCAAGGAGCCACTGTGACACATTGGAGCTTTTTCAGACCAAGGAGACCATTGTGACGTGATGGAAGATGATTGAACTCACAGGTAAGGCCACATTCATTCAAGGAGTCGATTTGACACGAAGAATGCAAGGACTCCTATGTGACACGACAGATCCGCATGGCGCATGGAACCAAGGGGCCACAGTTACACAGTGGAGCTTTTTGAGACCAAGGAGTCATTGTGACATGATGGAAGATGCTGAAACCAACAGGCAAGGCCACATGGAGCCAAGAGCCATTGTGACATGAAGAAAGCACATTTAACATTGCGACATGACAGAACTGCATGGAACCAAGGGGACACTGTGACACAATGGAGCTTTTGGAAACCAAGGAGACCATTGTGACATGGTGGAAGATGATTGAACCAACAGGTAAGGCCACATGGAATCATGGCGCCATGGTGACACTCTGTAGCTTTCTCAAACCAAGGAGATTTTTGTGACATGATGGAAGATGATTGAACTCAGAGGTAAGGCCACATGGAGACAAGGAGGCACTTTGACATGACGAAGGCAAGGATTCCACTGTGGCCTGACTGAACCACATGGAACCAAGGAGCCACTGTGACACAGGGGAGTTTTTTCAAACTCAGGAGACGATTGTGACATGATGGAAGATGATTGAACTCACAGGTAAGGC
Source organism: Anomalospiza imberbis (assembly GCF_031753505.1). Classification (NCBI taxonomy): domain Eukaryota; kingdom Metazoa; phylum Chordata; class Aves; order Passeriformes; family Viduidae; genus Anomalospiza; species Anomalospiza imberbis. The sequence continues at coordinate 135,052 of NW_027099800.1, read as the reverse complement.
CACATTAAAATGAGGAGCCATGGTGACACTCTGTAGAGCTTTTTCAATCCAAGGAGACTATTATGACATGATGGCAGATGATTGAACTCACAGGTAAGGCCACATGGAGACGAGGAGGCATTGTGACATGAAGAAAGCAAGGATTCCATTGTGGCCTAACTGAACCACATGAAACTAAGGGGCCGGCCGCTGTGACACAGAGGAACTTTTTCAGACTCAGGAGACCATTGTGACATGATGGAAGATGATTGAACCAACAGGTAAGGCCCCATGGAATGAAGGAGCCTTGGTGACACTGTAGAGCTTTTTCAAGCCAAGGAGATTATGGTGACGTGATGGAAGATGATTGAACTCAGAGGTAAGGCCACATGGAGCCAAGGAGGCACTGTGACATGACGAAAGCAAGGATTCCATTGTGGCCTAACTGAACCACATGAAACTAAGGGGCCGGCCGCTGTGACACAGTGGAACTTTTTCAGACCCAGGAGACCATTGTGACATGATGGAAGATGATTGAACCAACAGGTAAGGCCCCATGGAATGAAGGAGCCTTGGTGACACTGTAGAGCTTTTTCAAGCCAAGGAGATTATGGTGACGTGATGGAAGATGATTGAACTCAGAGGTAAGGCCACATGGAGCCAAGGAGGCACTGTGACATGACGAAAGCAAGGATTCCATTGTGGCCTAAGAGAACATCATGGAACCATGGAGCCACTGTGACACAGTGGAGTTTTTTCAAACTCAGGAGATGATTGTGACATGATGGCAGATGATTGAACAAACAGGCAAGGCCACATGCAGTCAAGGAGTTGTTTTGATATGAAGAAAGCAAGGACTCCATTGTGACACGACAGAACCGCATGGCGCATGGAACCAAGAGGCCACTGTGACACATTGGAGCTTTTTCAGACCAAGGAGACCATTATGACATGATGGAAGAAGAATAAAGCAACAGGTAAGGCCACATGGAGCCAATGAGGCATTGTGACATGACGAAGGCAAGGATTCCACTGTGGCCTGACTGAACCACATGGAACCAAAGAGCCACTGTGACACAGGGGAGTTTTTTCAAACTCAGGAGACGATTGTGACATGATGGGAGATGATTGAACTCACAGGTAAGGCCACATTAAAATGAGGAGCCATGGTGACACTGTAGAGCTTTGCAATCCAAGGAGACTATTATGACATGATGGCAGATGATTGCACTCAGAGGTAAGGCCACATGGAGACAAGGAGGCATTGTGACATGAAGAAAGCAAGGATTCCACTGTGGCCTAACAGAACCACATGGAACCAAGGAGCCACTGGGACACAGAGGAGCTTTTTCAGTCCAAGGAGACCGTTGGGACATGATGGAAGATGATTGAACTCACAGGTAAGGCCACATGGAGCCAAGTATTCTTTTTGACAGGAAAAAAGCAAGGACTCCTTTGTGACATGACAGAACCGCATGGCGCGTGGAACCAAGGGGCCACTGTTACACAGTGGAGCTTTTTCAGACCAAGGAGTTATTGTGATATGATGGAAGATGATTGAACCAACAGGTAAGGCCCCATGGAATGAAGGAGCCCTGGTGACACTCTAGAGCTTTTTCAAGCCAAGGAGATTTTGTGACGTGATGGAAGATGATTGAACTCCGAGGTAAGGCCACATGGAGCCAAGGAGGCACTTTGACATGACGAAAGCAAGGATTCCAGTGTGGCCTAAGTGAACCTGATGGAACCAAGGAGCCACTGTGACACAGTGGGGTTTTTTCAAACTCAGGAGACAATTGTGACATGATGGAAGAAGCTGAAACCAACAGGCAAGGCCACATGGAGCCAAGGGCCATTGTGACATGAAGAAAGCAAGGATTCCATTGTGACATGGCAGAACTGCATGGAACCAAGGGGCCACTGTGACACAATGGAGCTTTTGGAAACCAAGGAGACCATTGTGACATGGTGGAAGATGATTGAACCAACAGGTAAGGCCACATGGAATCATGGCGCCATGGTGACACTCTGTAGCTTTCTCAAACTCAGGAGATTATTGTGTCATGATGGAAGATGATTGAACTCAGAGGTAAGGCCACATGGAGACAAGGAGGCACTGTGACATGACGAAAGCAAGGATTCCATTGTGGCCTAAGAGAACATCATGGAACCATGGAGCCACTGTGACACAGTGGAGTTTTTTCAAACTCAGGAGATGATTGTGACATGATGGCAGATGATTGAACAAACAGGCAAGGCCACATGCAGTCAAGGAGTTGTTTTGATATGAAGAAAGCAAGGACTCCATTGTGACACGACAGAACCGCATGGAACCAAGAGGCCACTGTGACACATTGGAGCTTTTTCAGACCAAGGAGACCATTATGACATGATGGGAGAAGAATAAACCAACAGGTAAGGCCACATGGAGCCAAGGAGGCATTGTGACATGACGAAGGCAAGGATTCCACTGTGGCCTTACTGAACCACATGGAACCAAGGAGCCACTGTGACACAGGGGAGTTTTTTCAAACTCAGGAGACGATTGTGACATGATGGAAGATGATTGAACTCACAGGTAAGGCCACATTAAAATGAGGAGCCATGGTGACACTGTAGAGCTTTGCAATCCAAGGAGACTATTATGACATGATGGCAGATGATTGCACTCAGAGGTAAGGCCACATGGAGACAAGGAGGCATTGTGACATGAAGAAAGCAAGGATTCCACTGTGGCCTAACAGAACCACATGGAACCAAGGAGCCACTGGGACACAGAGGAGCTTTTTCAGTCCAAGGAGACCGTTGGGACATGATGGAAGATGATTGAACACACAGGGAAGGCCACATGGAGCCAAGTATTCTTTTTGACAGGAAAAAAGCAAGGACTCCTTTGTGACATGACAGAACCGCATGGCGCGTGGAACCAAGGGGCCACTGTTACACAGTGGAGCTTTTTCAGACCAAGGAGTTATTGTGATATGATGGAAGATGATTGAACCAACAGGTAAGGCCCCATGGAATGAAGGAGCCCTGGTGACACTCTAGAGCTTTTTCAAGCCAAGGAGATTTTGTGACGTGATGGAAGATGATTGAACTCCGAGGTAAGGCCACATGGAGCCAAGGAGGCACTTTGACATGACGAAAGCAAGGATTCCAGTGTGGCCTAAGTGAACCTGATGGAACCAAGGAGCCACTGTGACACAGTGGGGTTTTTTCAAACTCAGGAGACGATTGTGACATGATGGAAGAAGCTGAAACCAACAGGCAAGGCCACATGGAGCCAAGGGCCATTGTGACATGAAGAAAGCAAAGATTCCATTGTGACATGACAGAACTGCATGGAACCAAGGGGCCACTGTGACACAATGGAGCTTTTGGAAACCAAGGAGACCATTGTGACATGGTGGAAGATGATTGAACCAACAGGTAAGGCCACAAGGAATCATGGCGCCATGGTGACACTCTGTAGCTTTCTCAAACTCAGGAGATTATTGTGTCATGATGGAAGATGATTGAACTCAGAGGTAAGGCCACATGGAGCCAAGGAGGCATTGTGACATGAAGAAAGCAAGGATTCCACTGTGGCCCAACTGAACCACATGGAACCAAGGAGCCACTGTGACACATTGGAGCTTTTTCAGACCAAGGAGACCATTGTGACGTGATGGAAGATGATTGAACTCACAGGTAAGGCCACATTCATTCAAGGAGTCGATTTGACACGAAGAATGCAAGGACTCCTATGTGACACGACAGATCCGCATGGCGCATGGAACCAAGGGGCCACAGTTACACAGTGGAGCTTTTTGAGACCAAGGAGTCATTGTGACATGATGGAAGATGCTGAAACCAACAGGCAAGGCCACATGGAGCCAAGAGCCATTGTGACATGAAGAAAGCACATTTAACATTGCGACATGACAGAACTGCATGGAACCAAGGGGACACTGTGACACAATGGAGCTTTTGGAAACCAAGGAGACCATTGTGACATGGTGGAAGATGATTGAACCAACAGGTAAGGCCACATGGAATCATGGCGCCATGGTGACACTCTGTAGCTTTCTCAAACCAAGGAGATTTTTGTGACATGATGGAAGATGATTGAACTCAGAGGTAAGGCCACATGGAGACAAGGAGGCACTTTGACATGACGAAGGCAAGGATTCCACTGTGGCCTGACTGAACCACATGGAACCAAGGAGCCACTGTGACACAGGGGAGTTTTTTCAAACTCGGGAGACGATTGTGACATGATGGAAGATGATGGAACTCACAGGTAGGGCCACATTAAAATGAGGAGCCATGGTGACACTGTAGAGCTTTGCAATCCAAGGAGGCTATTATGACATGATGGCAGATGATTGCACTCAGAGGTAAGGCCACATGGAGACAAGGAGGCATTGTGACATGAAGAAAGCAAGGATTCCAGAGGTGCCTAACTGAACCACATGGAACCAAGGAGCCACTGGGACACAGTGGAGCTTTTTAAGGCCAAGGAGACCATTGCGACACAATGGAAGTGATTGAACACACAGGTAAGGCCACTTGAAGCCAAGCAGCCGTTCTCACACAAAGAAAGCAAGGATTCCATTGTGACACGAGAGATCCACATGGCGCATGGAACCAAGGGGCCACAGTTACACAGTGGAGCTTTTTGAGACCAAGGAGTCATTGTGACATGATGGAAGATGCTGAAACCAACAGGCAAGGCCACATGCAGCCAGGGGCCATTGTGACATGAAGAAAGCAAGGATTCCATTGTGACATGACAGAACTGCATGGAACCAAGGGGACACTGTGACACAATGGAGCTTTTGGAAACCAAGGAGACCATTGTGACATGGTGGAAGATGATTGAACCAACAGGTAAGGCCACATGGAACGGAGGAGCCATGGTGACACTCTGTAGAGCTTTTTCAATCCAAGGAGACTATTATGACATGATGGCAGATGATTGAACTCACAGGTAAGGCCACATGGAGACGAGGAGGCATTGTGACATGAAGAAAGCAAGGATTCCATTGTGGCCTAAGAGAACATCATGAAACTAAGGGGCCGGCCGCTGTGACACAGTGGAACTTTTTCAGACCCAGGAGACCATTGTGACATGATGGAAGATGATTGAACCAACAGGTAAGGCCCCATGGAATGAAGGAGCCTTGGTGACACTGTAGAGCTTTTTCAAGCCAAGGAGATTATGGTGATGTGATGGAAGATGATTGAACTCAGAGGTAAGGCCACATGGAGCCAAGGAGGCACTGTGACATGACGAAAGCAAGGATTCCATTGTGGCCTAAGAGAACATCATGGAAACATGGAGCCACTGTGACACAGTGGAGTTTTTTCAAACTCAGGAGATGATTGTGACATGATGGCAGATGATTGAACAAACAGGCAAGGCCACATGCAGTCAAGGAGTCATTTTGATATGAAGAAAGCAAGGACTCCATTGTGACACGACAGAACCGCATGGAACCAAGAGGCCACTGTGACACATTGGAGCTTTTTCAGACCAAGGAGACCATTATGACATGATGGAAGAAGAATAAACCAACAGGTAAGGCCACATGGAGCCAAGGAGGCATTGTGACATGACGAAGGCAAGGATTCCACTGTGGCCTGACTGAACCACATGGAACCAAGGAGCCACTGTGACACAGTGGAGTTTTTTCAAACTCAGGAGACGATTGTGACATGATGGAAGATGATTGAACTCACAGGTAAGGCCACATTAAAATGAGGAGCCATGGTGACACTCTGTAGAGCTTTTTCAATCCAAGGAGACTATTATGACATGATGGCAGATGATTGAACTCACAGGTAAGGCCACATGGAGACGAGGAGGCATTGTGACATGAAGAAAGCAAGGATTCCATTGTGGCCTAACTGAACCACATGAAACTAAGGGGCCGGCCGCTGTGACACAGTGGAACTTTTTCAGACTCAGGAGACCATTGTGACATGATGGAAGATGATTGAACCAACAGGTAAGGCCCCATGGAATGAAGGAGCCTTGGTGACACTGTAGAGCTTTTTCAAGCCAAGGAGATTATGGTGACGTGATGGAAGATGATTGAACTCAGAGGTAAGGCCACATGGAGCCAAGGAGGCACTGTGACATGACGAAAGCAAGGATTCCATTGTGGCCTAACTGAACCACATGCAACTAAGGGGCCGGCCGCTGTGACACAGTGGAACTTTTTCAGACCCAGGAGACCATTGTGACATGATGGAAGATGATTGAACCAACAGGTAAGGCCCCATGGAATGAAGGAGCCTTGGTGACACTCTAGAGCTTTTTCAAGCCAAGGAGATTATGGTGACGTGATGGAAGATGATTGAACTCAGAGGTAAGGCCACATGGAGCCAAGGAGGCACTGTGACATGACGAAAGCAAGGATTCCATTGTGGCCTAAGAGAACATCATGGAACCATGGAGCCACTGTGACACAGTGGAGTTTTTTCAAACTCAGGAGATGATTGTGACATGATGGCAGATGATTGAACAAACAGGCAAGGCCACATGCAGTCAAGGAGTTGTTTTGATATGAAGAAAGCAAGGACTCCATTGTGACACGACAGAACCGCATGGCGCATGGAACCAAGAGGCCACTGTGACACATTGGAGCTTTTTCAGACCAAGGAGACCATTATGACATGATGGAAGAAGAATAAAGCAACAGGTAAGGCCACATGGAGCCAAGGAGGCATTGTGACATGACGAAGGCAAGGATTCCACTGTGGCCTGACTGAACCACATGGAACCAAAGAGCCACTGTGACACAGGGGAGTTTTTTCAAACTCAGGAGACGATTGTGACATGATGGGAGATGATTGAACTCACAGGTAAGGCCACATTAAAATGAGGAGCCATGGTGACACTGTAGAGCTTTGCAATCCAAGGAGACTATTATGACATGATGGCAGATGATTGCACTCAGAGGTAAGGCCACATGGAGACAAGGAGGCATTGTGACATGAAGAAAGCAAGGATTCCACTGTGGCCTAACAGAACCACATGGAACCAAGGAGCCACTGGGACACAGAGGAGCTTTTTCAGTCCAAGGAGACCGTTGGGACATGATGGAAGATGATTGAACACACAGGGAAGGCCACATGGAGCCAAGTATTCTTTTTGACAGGAAAAAAGCAAGGACTCCTTTGTGACATGACAGAACCGCATGGCGCGTGGAACCAAGGGGCCACTGTTACACAGTGGAGCTTTTTCAGACCAAGGAGTTATTGTGATATGATGGAAGATGATTGAACCAACAGGTAAGGCCCCATGGAATGAAGGAGCCCTGGTGACACTCTAGAGCTTTTTCAAGCCAAGGAGATTTTGTGACGTGATGGAAGATGATTGAACTCCGAGGTAAGGCCACATGGAGCCAAGGAGGCACTTTGACATGACGAAAGCAAGGATTCCAGTGTGGCCTAAGTGAACCTGATGGAACCAAGGAGCCACTGTGACACAGTGGGGTTTTTTCAAACTCAGGAGACGATTGTGACATGATGGAAGAAGCTGAAACCAACAGGCAAGGCCACATGGAGCCAAGGGCCATTGTGACATGAAGAAAGCAAAGATTCCATTGTGACATGACAGAACTGCATGGAACCAAGGGGCCACTGTGACACAATGGAGCTTTTGGAAACCAAGGAGACCATTGTGACATGGTGGAAGATGATTGAACCAACAGGTAAGGCCACAAGGAATCATGGCGCCATGGTGACACTCTGTAGCTTTCTCAAACTCAGGAGATTATTGTGTCATGATGGAAGATGATTGAACTCAGAGGTAAGGCCACATGGAGCCAAGGAGGCATTGTGACATGAAGAAAGCAAGGATTCCACTGTGGCCCAACTGAACCACATGGAACCAAGGAGCCACTGTGACACATTGGAGCTTTTTCAGACCAAGGAGACCATTGTGACGTGATGGAAGATGATTGAACTCACAGGTAAGGCCACATTCATTCAAGGAGTTGATTTGACACGAAGAATGCAAGGACTCCTATGTGACACGACAGATCCGCATGGCGCATGGAACCAAGGGGCCACAGTTACACAGTGGAGCTTTTTGAGACCAAGGAGTCATTGTGACATGATGGAAGATGCTGAAACCAACAGGCAAGGCCACATGGAGCCAAGAGCCATTGTGACATGAAGAAAGCACATTTAACATTGCGACATGACAGAACTGCATGGAACCAAGGGGCCACTGTGACACAATGGAGCTTTTGGAAACCAAGGAGACCATTGTGACATGGTGGAAGATGATTGAACCAACAGGTAAGGCCACATGGAATCATGGCACCATGGTGACACTCTGTAGCTTTCTCAAACCAAGGAGATTTTTGTGACATGATGGAAGATGATTGAACTCAGAGGTAAGGCCACATGGAGACAAGGAGGCACTTTGACATGACGAAGGCAAGGATTCCACTGTGGCCTGACTGAACCACATGGAACCAAGGAGCCACTGTGACACAGGGGAGTTTTTTCAAACTCGGGAGACGATTGTGACATGATGGAAGATGATGGAACTCACAGGTAGGGCCACATTAAAATGAGGAGCCATGGTGACACTGTAGAGCTTTGCAATCCAAGGAGGCTATTATGACATGATGGCAGATGATTGCACTCAGAGGTAAGGCCACATGGAGACAAGGAGGCATTGTGACATGAAGAAAGCAAGGATTCCATTGTGGCCTAACTGAACCACATGAAACTAAGGGGCCGGCCGCTGTGACACAGTGGAACTTTTTCAGACTCAGGAGACCATTGTGACATGATGGAAGATGATTGAACCAACAGGTAAGGCCCCATGGAATGAAGGAGCCTTGGTGACACTGTAGAGCTTTTTCAAGCCAAGGAGATTATGGTGACGTGATGGAAGATGATTGAACTCAGAGGTAAGGCCACATGGAGCCAAGGAGGCACTGTGACATGACGAAAGCAAGGATTCCATTGTGGCCTAAGAGAACATCATGGAACCATGGAGCCACTGTGACACAGTGGAGTTTTTTCAAACTCAGGAGATGATTGTGACATGATGGCAGATGATTGAACAAACAGGCAAGGCCACATGCAGTCAAGGAGTTGTTTTGATATGAAGAAAGCAAGGACTCCATTGTGACACGACAGAACCGCATGGCGCATGGAACCAAGAGGCCACTGTGACACATTGGAGCTTTTTCAGACCAAGGAGACCATTATGACATGATGGAAGAAGAATAAACCAACAGGTAAGGCCACATGGAGCCAAGGAGGCATTGTGACATGACGAAGGCAAGGATTCCACTGTGGCCTGACTGAACCACATGGAACCAAAGAGCCACTGTGACACAGGGGAGTTTTTTCAAACTCAGGAGACGATTGTGACATGATGGGAGATGATTGAACTCACAGGTAAGGCCACATTAAAATGAGGAGCCATGGTGACACTGTAGAGCTTTGCAATCCAAGGAGACTATTATGACATGATGGCAGATGATTGCACTCAGAGGTAAGGCCACATGGAGACAAGGAGGCATTGTGACATGAAGAAAGCAAGGATTCCACTGTGGCCTAACAGAACCGCATGGAACCAAGGAGCCACTGGGACACAGAGGAGCTTTTTCAGTCCAAGGAGACCGTTGGGACATGATGGAAGATGATTGAACTCACAGGTAAGGCCACATGGAGCCAAGTATTCTTTTTGACAGGAAAAAAGCAAGGACTCCTTTGTGACATGACAGAACCGCATGGCGCGTGGAACCAAGGGGCCACTGTTACACAGTGGAGCTTTTTCAGACCAAGGAGTTATTGTGATATGATGGAAGATGATTGAACCAACAGGTAAGGCCCCATGGAATGAAGGAGCCCTGGTGACACTCTAGAGCTTTTTCAAGCCAAGGAGATTTTGTGACGTGATGGAAGATGATTGAACTCCGAGGTAAGGCCACATGGAGCCAAGGAGGCACTTTGACATGACGAAAGCAAGGATTCCAGTGTGGCCTAAGTGAACCTGATGGAACCAAGGAGCCACTGTGACACAGTGGGGTTTTTTCAAACTCAGGAGACAATTGTGACATGATGGAAGAAGCTGAAACCAACAGGCAAGGCCACATGGAGCCAAGGGCCATTGTGACATGAAGAAAGCAAGGATTCCATTGTGACATGGCAGAACTGCATGGAACCAAGGGGCCACTGTGACACAATGGAGCTTTTGGAAACCAAGGAGACCATTGTGACATGGTGGAAGATGATTGAACCAACAGGTAAGGCCACATGGAATCATGGCGCCATGGTGACACTCTGTAGCTTTCTCAAACTCAGGAGATTATTGTGTCATGATGGAAGATGATTGAACTCAGAGGTAAGGCCACATGGAGACAAGGAGGCACTGTGACATGACGAAAGCAAGGATTCCATTGTGGCCTAAGAGAACATCATGGAACCATGGAGCCACTGTGACACAGTGGAGTTTTTTCAAACTCAGGAGATGATTGTGACATGATGGCAGATGATTGAACAAACAGGCAAGGCCACATGCAGTCAAGGAGTTGTTTTGATATGAAGAAAGCAAGGACTCCATTGTGACACGACAGAACCGCATGGAACCAAGAGGCCACTGTGACACATTGGAGCTTTTTCAGACCAAGGAGACCATTATGACATGATGGGAGAAGAATAAACCAACAGGTAAGGCCACATGGAGCCAAGGAGGCATTGTGACATGACGAAGGCAAGGATTCCACTGTGGCCTGACTGAACCACATGGAACCAAGGAGCCACTGTGACACAGGGGAGTTTTTTCAAACTCAGGAGACCATTGTGACATGATGGAAGATGATTGAACTCACAGGTAAGGCCACATTAAAATGAGGAGCCATGGTGACACTGTAGAGCTTTGCAATCCAAGGAGACTATTATGACATGATGGCAGATGATTGCACTCAGAGGTAAGGCCACATGGAGACAAGGAGGCATTGTGACATGAAGAAAGCAAGGATTCCACTGTGGCCTAACAGAACCACATGGAACCAAGGAGCCACTGGGACACAGAGGAGCTTTTTCAGTCCAAGGAGACCGTTGGGACATGATGGAAGATGATTGAACACACAGGGAAGGCCACATGGAGCCAAGTATTCTTTTTGACAGGAAAAAAGCAAGGACTCCTTTGTGACATGACAGAACCGCATGGCGCGTGGAACCAAGGGGCCACTGTTACACAGTGGAGCTTTTTCAGACCAAGGAGTTATTGTGATATGATGGAAGATGATTGAACCAACAGGTAAGGCCCCATGGAATGAAGGAGCCCTGGTGACACTCTAGAGCTTTTTCAAGCCAAGGAGATTTTGTGACGTGATGGAAGATGATTGAACTCCGAGGTAAGGCCACATGGAGCCAAGGAGGCACTTTGACATGACGAAAGCAAGGATTCCAGTGTGGCCTAAGTGGACCTGATGGAACCAAGGAGCCACTGTGACACAGTGGGGTTTTTTCAAACTCAGGAGACGATTGTGACATGATGGAAGAAGCTGAAACCAACAGGCAAGGCCACATGGAGCCAAGGGCCATTGTGACATGAAGAAAGCAAAGATTCCATTGTGACATGACAGAACTGCATGGAACCAAGGGGCCACTGTGACACAATGGAGCTTTTGGAAACCAAGGAGACCATTGTGACATGGTGGAAGATGATTGAACCAACAGGTAAGGCCACAAGGAATCATGGCGCCATGGTGACACTCTGTAGCTTTCTCAAACTCAGGAGATTATTGTGTCATGATGGAAGATGATTGAACTCAGAGGTAAGGCCACATGGAGCCAAGGAGGCATTGTGACATGAAGAAAGCAAGGATTCCACTGTGGCCCAACTGAACCACATGGAACCAAGGAGCCACTGTGACACATTGGAGCTTTTTCAGACCAAGGAGACCATTGTGACGTGATGGAAGATGATTGAACTCACAGGTAAGGCCACATTCATTCAAGGAGTTGATTTGACACGAAGAATGCAAGGACTCCTATGTGACACGACAGATCCGCATGGCGCATGGAACCAAGGGGCCACAGTTACACAGTGGAGCTTTTTGAGACCAAGGAGTCATTGTGACATGATGGAAGATGCTGAAACCAACAGGCAAGGCCACATGGAGCCAAGAGCCATTGTGACATGAAGAAAGCACATTTAACATTGCGACATGACAGAACTGCATGGAACCAAGGGGACACTGTGACACAATGGAGCTTTTGGAAACCAAGGAGACCATTGTGACATGGTGGAAGATGATTGAACCAACAGGTAAGGCCACATGGAATCATGGCGCCATGGTGACACTCTGTAGCTTTCTCAAACCAAGGAGATTTTTGTGACATGATGGAAGATGATTGAACTCAGAGGTAAGGCCACATGGAGACAAGGAGGCACTTTGACATGACGAAGGCAAGGATTCCACTGTGGCCTGACTGAACCACATGGAACCAAGGAGCCACTCTGACACAGGGGAGTTTTTTCAAACTCGGGAGACGATTGTGACATGATGGAAGATGATGGAACTCACAGGTAGGGCCACATTAAAATGAGGAGCCATGGTGACACTGTAGAGCTTTGCAATCCAAGGAGGCTATTATGACATGATGGCAGATGATTGCACTCAGAGGTAAGGCCACATGGAGACAAGGAGGCATTGTGACATGAAGAAAGCAAGGATTCCAGAGGTGCCTAACTGAACCACATGGAACCAAGGAGCCATTGGGACACAGTGGAGCTTTTTAAGGCCAAGGAGACCATTGCGACACAATGGAAGTGATTGAACACACAGGTAAGGCCACTTGAAGCCAAGCAGCCGTTCTCACACAAAGAAAGCAAGGATTCCATTGTGACACGAGAGATCCACATGGCGCATGGAACCAAGGGGCCACAGTTACACAGTGGAGCTTTTTGAGACCAAGGAGTCATTGTGACATGATGGAAGATGCTGAAACCAACAGGCAAGGCCACATGCAGCCAGGGGCCATTGTGACATGAAGAAAGCAAGGATTCCATTGTGACATGACAGAACTGCATGGAACCAAGGGGCCACTGTGACACAATGGAGCTTTTGGAAACCAAGGAGACCATTGTGACATGGTGGAAGATGATTGAACCAACAGGTAAGGCCACATGGAACGGAGGAGCCATGGTGACACTCTGTAGAGCTTTTTCAATCCAAGGAGACTATTATGACATGATGGCAGATGATTGAACTCACAGGTAAGGCCACATGGAGACGAGGAGGCATTGTGACATGAAGAAAGCAAGGATTCCATTGTGGCCTAACTGAACCACATGAAACTAAGGGGCCGGCCGCTGTGACACAGTGGAACTTTTTCAGACCCAGGAGACCATTGTGACATGATGGAAGATGATTGAACCAACAGGTAAGGCCCCATGGAATGAAGGAGCCTTGGTGACACTGTAGAGCTTTTTCAAGCCAAGGAGATTATGGTGATGTGATGGAAGATGATTGAACTCAGAGGTAAGGCCACATGGAGCCAAGGAGGCACTGTGACATGACGAAAGCAAGGATTCCATTGTGGCCTAAGAGAACATCATGGAAACATGGAGCCACTGTGACACAGTGGAGTTTTTTCAAACTCAGGAGATGATTGTGACATGATGGCAGATCATTGAACAAACAGGCAAGGCCACATGCAGTCAAGGAGTCATTTTGATATGAAGAAAGCAAGGACTCCATTGTGACACGACAGAACCGCATGGAACCAAGAGGCCACTGTGACACATTGGAGCTTTTTCAGACCAAGGAGACCATTATGACATGATGGAAGAAGAATAAACCAACAGGTAAGGCCACATGGAGCCAAGGAGGCATTGTGACATGACGAAGGCAAGGATTCCACTGTGGCCTGACTGAACCACATGGAACCAAGGAGCCACTGTGACACAGTGGAGTTTTTTCAAACTCAGGAGACGATTGTGACATGATGGAAGATGATTGAACTCACAGGTAAGGCCACATTAAAATGAGGAGCCATGGTGACACTCTGTAGAGCTTTTTCAATCCAAGGAGACTATTATGACATGATGGCAGATGATTGAACTCACAGGTAAGGCCACATGGAGACGAGGAGGCATTGTGACATGAAGAAAGCAAGGATTCCATTGTGGCCTAACTGAACCACATGAAACTAAGGGGCCGGCCGCTGTGACACAGTGGAACTTTTTCAGACTCAGGAGACCATTGTGACATGATGGAAGATGATTGAACCAACAGGTAAGGCCCCATGGAATGAAGGAGCCCTGGTGACACTCTAGAGCTTTTTCAAGCCAAGGAGATTATGGTGACGTGATGGAAGATGATTGAACTCAGAGGTAAGGCCACATGGAGCCAAGGAGGCACTGTGACATGACGAAAGCAAGGATTCCATTGTGGCCTAACTGAACCACATGAAACTAAGGGGCCGGCCGCTGTGACACAGCGGAACTTTTTCAGACCCAGGAGACCATTGTGACATGATGGAAGATGATTGAACCAACAGGTAAGGCCCCATGGAATGAAGGAGCCTTGGTGACACTGTAGAGCTTTTTCAAGCCAAGGAGATTATGGTGACGTGATGGAAGATGATTGAACTCAGAGGTAAGGCCACATGGAGCCAAGGAGGCACTGTGACATGACGAAAGCAAGGATTCCATTGTGGCCTAAGAGAACATCATGGAACCATGGAGCCACTGTGACACAGTGGAGTTTTTTCAAACTCAGGAGATGATTGTGACATGATGGCAGATGATTGAACAAACAGGCAAGGCCACATGCAGTCAAGGAGTTGTTTTGATATGAAGAAAGCAAGGACTCCATTGTGACACGACAGAACCGCATGGCGCATGGAACCAAGAGGCCACTGTGACACATTGGAGCTTTTTCAGACCAAGGAGACCATTATGACATGATGGAAGAAGAATAAACCAACAGGTAAGGCCACATGGAGCCAATGAGGCATTGTGACATGACGAAGGCAAGGATTCCACTGTGGCCTGACTGAACCACATGGAACCAAAGAGCCACTGTGACACAGGGGAGTTTTTTCAAACTCAGGAGACGATTGTGACATGATGGGAGATGATTGAACTCACAGGTAAGGCCACATTAAAATGAGGAGCCATGGTGACACTGTAGAGCTTTGCAATCCAAGGAGACTATTATGACATGATGGCAGATGATTGCACTCAGAGGTAAGGCCACATGGAGACAAGGAGGCATTGTGACATGAAGAAAGCAAGGATTCCACTGTGGCCTAACAGAACAGCATGGAACCAAGGAGCCACTGGGACACAGAGGAGCTTTTTCAGTCCAAGGAGACCGTTGGGACATGATGGAAGATGATTGAACTCACAGGTAAGGCCACATGGAGCCAAGTATTCTTTTTGACAGGAAAAAAGCAAGGACTCCTTTGTGACATGACAGAACCGCATGGCGCGTGGAACCAAGGGGCCACTGTTACACAGTGGAGCTTTTTCAGACCAAGGAGTTATTGTGATATGATGGAAGATGATTGAACCAACAGGTAAGGCCCCATGGAATGAAGGAGCCCTGGTGACACTCTAGAGCTTTTTCAAGCCAAGGAGATTTTGTGACGTGATGGAAGATGATTGAACTCCGAGGTAAGGCCACATGGAGCCAAGGAGGCACTTTGACATGACGAAAGCAAGGATTCCAGTGTGGCCTAAGTGAACCTGATGGAACCAAGGAGCCACTGTGACACAGTGGGGTTTTTTCAAACTCAGGAGACGATTGTGACATGATGGAAGAAGCTGAAACCAACAGGCAAGGCCACATGGAGCCAAGGGCCATTGTGACATGAAGAAAGCAAGGATTCCATTGTGACATGACAGAACTGCATGGAACCAAGGGGCCACTGTGACACAATGGAGCTTTTGGAAACCAAGGAGACCATTGTGACATGGTGGAAGATGATTGAACCAACAGGTAAGGCCACATGGAATCATGGCGCCATGGTGACACTCTGTAGCTTTCTCAAACTCAGGAGATTATTGTGTCATGATGGAAGATTATTGAACTCAGAGGTAAGGCCACATGGAGCCAAGGAGGCACTGTGACATGACGAAAGCAAGGATTCCATTGTGGCCCAACTGAACCACATGGAACCAAGGAGCCACTGTGACACATTGGAGCTTTTTCAGACCAAGGAGACCATTGTGACGTGATGGAAGATGATTGAACTCACAGGTAAGGCCACATTCATTCAAGGAGTCGATTTGACACGAAGAATGCAAGGACTCCTATGTGACACGACAGATCCGCATGGCGCATGGAACCAAGGAGCCACTGTGACACAGTGGAGTTTTTTCAAACTCAGGAGATGATTGTGACATGATGGCAGATGATTGAACAAACAGGCAAGGCCACATGCAGTCAAGGAGTTGTTTTGATATGAAGAAAGCAAGGACTCCATTGTGGCACGACAGAACCGCATGGAACCAAGAGGCCACTGTGACACATTGGAGCTTTTTCAGACCAAGGAGACCATTATGACATGATGGAAGAAGAATAAACCAACAGGTAAGGCCACATGGAGCCAAGGAGGCATTGTGACATGACGAAGGCAAGGATTCCACTGTGGCCTGACTGAACCACATGGAACCAAGGAGCCACTGTGACACAGGGGAGTTTTTTCAAACTCAGGAGACCATTGTGACATGATGGGAGATGATTGAACTCACAGGTAAGGCCACATTAAAATGAGGAGCCATGGTGACACTGTAGAGCTTTGCAATCCAAGGAGACTATTATGACATGATGGCAGATGATTGCACTCAGAGGTAAGGCCACATGGAGACAAGGAGGCATTGTGACATGAAGAAAGCAAGGATTCCACTGTGGCCTAACAGAACCACATGGAACCAAGGAGCCACTGGGACACAGAGGAGCTTTTTCAGTCCAAGGAGACTATTATGACATGATGGAAGATGATTGAACTCACAGGTAAGGCCACATGGAGCCAAGTATTCTTTTTGACAGGAAAAAAGCAAGGACTCCTTTGTGACATGACAGAACCGCATGGCGCGTGGAACCAAGTGGCCACTGTGACACATTGGAGCTTATTCAGACCAAGGAGTTATTGTGATATGATGGAAGATGCTTGAACCAACAGGTAAGGCCCCATGGAATGAAGGAGCCCTGGTGACACTCTAGAGCTTTTTCAAGCCAAGGAGATTTTGTGACGTGATGGAAGATGATTGAACTCCGAGGTAAGGCCACATGGAGCCAAGGAGGCACTTTGACATGACGAAAGCAAGGATTCCAGTGTGGCCTAAGTGAACCTGATGGAACCAAGGAGCCACTGTGACACAGTGGGGTTTTTTCAAACTCAGGAGACGATTGTGACATGATGGAAGAAGCTGAAACCAACAGGCAAGGCCACATGGAGCCAAGGGCCATTGTGACATGAAGAAAGCAAGGATTCCATTGTGACATGACAGAACTGCATGGAACCAAGGGGCCACTGTGACACAATGGAGCTTTTGGAAACCAAGGAGACCATTGTGACATGGTGGAAGATGATTGAACCAACAGGTAAGGCCACAAGGAATCATGGCGCCATGGTGACACTCTGTAGCTTTCTCAAACTCAGGAGATTATTGTGTCATGATGGAAGATGATTGAACTCAGAGGTAAGGCCACATGGAGCCAAGGAGGCATTGTGACATGAAGAAAGCAAGGATTCCACTGTGGCCCAACTGAACCACATGGAACCAAGGAGCCACTGTGACACATTGGAGCTTTTTCAGACCAAGGAGACCATTGTGACGTGATGGAAGATGATTGAACTCACAGGTAAGGCCACATTCATTCAAGGAGTCGATTTGACACGAAGAATGCAAGGACTCCTATGTGACACGACAGATCCGCATGGCGCATGGAACCAAGGGGCCACAGTTACACAGTGGAGCTTTTTGAGACCAAGGAGTCATTGTGACATGATGGAAGATGCTGAAACCAACAGGCAAGGCCACATGGAGCCAAGAGCCATTGTGACATGAAGAAAGCACATTTAACATTGCGACATGACAGAACTGCATGGAACCAAGGGGCCACTGTGACACAATGGAGCTTTTGGAAACCAAGGAGACCATTGTGACATGGTGGAAGATGATTGAACCAACAGGTAAGGCCACATGGAATCATGGCGCCATGGTGACACTGTAGCTTTCTCAAACCAAGGAGATTTTTGTGACATGATGGAAGATGATTGAACTCAGAGGTAAGGCCACATGGAGACAAGGAGGCACTTTGACATGACGAAGGCAAGGATTCCACTGTGGCCTGACTGAACCACATGGAACCAAGGAGCCACTGTGACACAGGGGAGTTTTTTCAAACTCGGGAGATGATTGTGACATGATGGAAGATGATGGAACTCACAGGTAGGGCCACATTAAAATGAGGAGCCATGGTGACACTGTAGAGCTTTGCAATCCAAGGAGACTATTATGACATGATGGCAGATGATTGAACTCAGAGGTAAGGCCACATGGAGACAAGGAGGCATTGTGACATGAAGAAAGCAAGGATTCCAGAGGTGCCTAATAGAACCACATCGAACCAAGCAGTCACTGTGACACAGTGGAGCTTTTTAAGGCCAAGGAGACCATTGCGACACAATGGAAGTGATTGAACACACAGGTAAGGCCACTTGAAGCCAAGCAGCCGTTCTCACACAAAGAAAGCAAGGATTCCAATTTGACACGAGAGATCCGCATGGCGCATGGAACCAAGGGGCCACAGTTACACAGTGGAGCTTTTTGAGACCAAGGAGTCATTGTGACATGATGGAAGATGCTGAAACCAACAGGCAAGGCCACATGCAGCCAGGGGCCATTGTGACATGAAGAAAGCAAGGATTCCATTGTGACATGACAGAACTGCATGGAACCAAGGGGACACTGTGACACAATGGAGCTTTTGGAAACCAAGGAGACCATTGTGACATGGTGGAAGATGATTGAACCAACAGGTAAGGCCACATGGAACGGAGGAGCCATGGTGACACTCTGTAGAGCTTTTTCAATCCAAGCAGACTATTATGACATGATGGCAGATGATTGAACTCACAGGTAAGGCCACATGGAGACGAGGAGGCATTGTGACATGAAGAAAGCAAGGATTCCATTGTGGCCTAACTGAACCACATGAAACTAAGGGGCCGGCCGCTGTGACACAGTGGAACTTTTTCAGACCCAGGAGACCATTGTGACATGATGGAAGATGATTGAACCAACAGGTAAGGCCCCATGGAATGAAGGAGCCTTGGTGACACTGTAGAGCTTTTTCAAGCCAAGGAGATTATGGTGATGTGATGGAAGATGATTGAACTCAGAGGTAAGGCCACATGGAGCCAAGGAGGCACTGTGACATGACGAAAGCAAGGATTCCATTGTGGCCTAAGAGAACATCATGGAAACATGGAGCCACTGTGACACAGTGGAGTTTTTTCAAACTCAGGAGATGATTGTGACATGATGGCAGATGATTGAACAAACAGGCAAGGCCACATGCAGTCAAGGAGTCATTTTGATATGAAGAAAGCAAGGACTCCATTGTGACACGACAGAACCGCATGGAACCAAGAGGCCACTGTGACACATTGGAGCTTTTTCAGACCAAGGAGACCATTATGACATGATGGAAGAAGAATAAACCAACAGGTAAGGCCACATGGAGCCAAGGAGGCATTGTGACATGACGAAGGCAAGGATTCCACTGTGGCCTGACTGAACCACATGGAACCAAGGAGCCACTGTGACACAGTGGAGTTTTTTCAAACTCAGGAGACGATTGTGACATGATGGAAGATGATTGAACTCACAGGTAAGGCCACATTAAAATGAGGAGCCATGGTGACACTCTGTAGAGCTTTTTCAATCCAAGGAGACTATTATGACATGATGGCAGATGATTGAACTCACAGGTAAGGCCACATGGAGACGAGGAGGCATTGTGACATGAAGAAAGCAAGGATTCCATTGTGGCCTAACTGAACCACATGAAACTAAGGGGCCGGCCGCTGTGACACAGTGGAACTTTTTCAGACTCAGGAGACCATTGTGACATGATGGAAGATGATTGAACCAACAGGTAAGGCCCCATGGAATGAAGGAGCCTTGGTGACACTGTAGAGCTTTTTCAAGCCAAGGAGATTATGGTGACGTGATGGAAGATGATTGAACTCAGAGGTAAGGCCACATGGAGCCAAGGAGGCACTGTGACATGACGAAAGCAAGGATTCCATTGTGGCCTAACTGAACCACATGCAACTAAGGGGCCGGCCGCTGTGACACAGTGGAACTTTTTCAGACCCAGGAGACCATTGTGACATGATGGAAGATGATTGAACCAACAGGTAAGGCCCCATGGAATGAAGGAGCCTTGGTGACACTCTAGAGCTTTTTCAAGCCAAGGAGATTATGGTGACGTGATGGAAGATGATTGAACTCAGAGGTAAGGCCACATGGAGCCAAGGAGGCACTGTGACATGACGAAAGCAAGGATTCCATTGTGGCCTAAGAGAACATCATGGAACCATGGAGCCACTGTGACACAGTGGAGTTTTTTCAAACTCAGGAGATGATTGTGACATGATGGCAGATGATTGAACAAACAGGCAAGGCCACATGCAGTCAAGGAGTTGTTTTGATATGAAGAAAGCAAGGACTCCATTGTGACACGACAGAACCGCATGGCGCATGGAACCAAGAGGCCACTGTGACACATTGGAGCTTTTTCAGACCAAGGAGACCATTATGACATGATGGAAGAAGAATAAACCAACAGGTAAGGCCACATGGAGCCAAGGAGGCATTGTGACATGACGAAGGCAAGGATTCCACTGTGGCCTGACTGAACCACATGGAACCAAAGAGCCACTGTGACACAGGGGAGTTTTTTCAAACTCAGGAGACGATTGTGACATGATGGGAGATGATTGAACTCACAGGTAAGGCCACATTAAAATGAGGAGCCATGGTGACACTGTAGAGCTTTGCAATCCAAGGAGACTATTATGACATGATGGCAGATGATTGCACTCAGAGGTAAGGCCACATGGAGACAAGGAGGCATTGTGACATGAAGAAAGCAAGGATTCCACTGTGGCCTAACAGAACCACATGGAACCAAGGAGCCACTGGGACACAGAGGAGCTTTTTCAGTCCAAGGAGACCGTTGGGACATGATGGAAGATGATTGAACACACAGGGAAGGCCACATGGAGCCAAGTATTCTTTTTGACAGGAAAAAAGCAAGGACTCCTTTGTGACATGACAGAACCGCATGGCGCGTGGAACCAAGGGGCCACTGTTACACAGTGGAGCTTTTTCAGACCAAGGAGTTATTGTGATATGATGGAAGATGATTGAACCAACAGGTAAGGCCCCATGGAATGAAGGAGCCCTGGTGACACTCTAGAGCTTTTTCAAGCCAAGGAGATTTTGTGACGTGATGGAAGATGATTGAACTCCGAGGTAAGGCCACATGGAGCCAAGGAGGCACTTTGACATGACGAAAGCAAGGATTCCAGTGTGGCCTAAGTGAACCTGATGGAACCAAGGAGCCACTGTGACACAGTGGGGTTTTTTCAAACTCAGGAGACGATTGTGACATGATGGAAGAAGCTGAAACCAACAGGCAAGGCCACATGGAGCCAAGGGCCATTGTGACATGAAGAAAGCAAAGATTCCATTGTGACATGACAGAACTGCATGGAACCAAGGGGCCACTGTGACACAATGGAGCTTTTGGAAACCAAGGAGACCATTGTGACATGGTGGAAGATGATTGAACCAACAGGTAAGGCCACAAGGAATCATGGCGCCATGGTGACACTCTGTAGCTTTCTCAAACTCAGGAGATTATTGTGTCATGATGGAAGATGATTGAACTCAGAGGTAAGGCCACATGGAGCCAAGGAGGCATTGTGACATGAAGAAAGCAAGGATTCCACTGTGGCCCAACTGAACCACATGGAACCAAGGAGCCACTGTGACACATTGGAGCTTTTTCAGACCAAGGAGACCATTGTGACGTGATGGAAGATGATTGAACTCACAGGTAAGGCCACATTCATTCAAGGAGTCGATTTGACACGAAGAATGCAAGGACTCCTATGTGACACGACAGATCCGCATGGCGCATGGAACCAAGGGGCCACAGTTACACAGTGGAGCTTTTTGAGACCAAGGAGTCATTGTGACATGATGGAAGATGCTGAAACCAACAGGCAAGGCCACATGGAGCCAAGAGCCATTGTGACATGAAGAAAGCACATTTAACATTGCGACATGACAGAACTGCATGGAACCAAGGGGCCACTGTGACACAATGGAGCTTTTGGAAACCAAGGAGACCATTGTGACATGGTGGAAGATGATTGAACCAACAGGTAAGGCCACATGGAATCATGGCACCATGGTGACACTCTGTAGCTTTCTCAAACCAAGGAGATTTTTGTGACATGATGGAAGATGATTGAACTCAGAGGTAAGGCCACATGGAGACAAGGAGGCACTTTGACATGACGAAGGCAAGGATTCCACTGTGGCCTGACTGAACCACATGGAACCAAGGAGCCACTGTGACACAGGGGAGTTTTTTCAAACTCGGGAGACGATTGTGACATGATGGAAGATGATGGAACTCACAGGTAGGGCCACATTAAAATGAGGAGCCATGGTGACACTGTAGAGCTTTGCAATCCAAGGAGGCTATTATGACATGATGGCAGATGATTGCACTCAGAGGTAAGGCCACATGGAGACAAGGAGGCATTGTGACATGAAGAAAGCAAGGATTCCATTGTGGCCTAACTGAACCACATGAAACTAAGGGGCCGGCCGCTGTGACACAGTGGAACTTTTTCAGACTCAGGAGACCATTGTGACATGATGGAAGATGATTGAACCAACAGGTAAGGCCCCATGGAATGAAGGAGCCTTGGTGACACTGTAGAGCTTTTTCAAGCCAAGGAGATTATGGTGACGTGATGGAAGATGATTGAACTCAGAGGTAAGGCCACATGGAGCCAAGGAGGCACTGTGACATGACGAAAGCAAGGATTCCATTGTGGCCTAAGAGAACATCATGGAACCATGGAGCCACTGTGACACAGTGGAGTTTTTTCAAACTCAGGAGATGATTGTGACATGATGGCAGATGATTGAACAAACAGGCAAGGCCACATGCAGTCAAGGAGTTGTTTTGATATGAAGAAAGCAAGGACTCCATTGTGACACGACAGAACCGCATGGCGCATGGAACCAAGAGGCCACTGTGACACATTGGAGCTTTTTCAGACCAAGGAGACCATTATGACATGATGGAAGAAGAATAAACCAACAGGTAAGGCCACATGGAGCCAAGGAGGCATTGTGACATGACGAAGGCAAGGATTCCACTGTGGCCTGACTGAACCACATGGAACCAAAGAGCCACTGTGACACAGGGGAGTTTTTTCAAACTCAGGAGACGATTGTGACATGATGGGAGATGATTGAACTCACAGGTAAGGCCACATTAAAATGAGGAGCCATGGTGACACTGTAGAGCTTTGCAATCCAAGGAGACTATTATGACATGATGGCAGATGATTGCACTCAGAGGTAAGGCCACATGGAGACAAGGAGGCATTGTGACATGAAGAAAGCAAGGATTCCACTGTGGCCTAACAGAACCGCATGGAACCAAGGAGCCACTGGGACACAGAGGAGCTTTTTCAGTCCAAGGAGACCGTTGGGACATGATGGAAGATGATTGAACTCACAGGTAAGGCCACATGGAGCCAAGTATTCTTTTTGACAGGAAAAAAGCAAGGACTCCTTTGTGACATGACAGAACCGCATGGCGCGTGGAACCAAGGGGCCACTGTTACACAGTGGAGCTTTTTCAGACCAAGGAGTTATTGTGATATGATGGAAGATGATTGAACCAACAGGTAAGGCCCCATGGAATGAAGGAGCCCTGGTGACACTCTAGAGCTTTTTCAAGCCAAGGAGATTTTGTGACGTGATGGAAGATGATTGAACTCCGAGGTAAGGCCACATGGAGCCAAGGAGGCACTTTGACATGACGAAAGCAAGGATTCCAGTGTGGCCTAAGTGAACCTGATGGAACCAAGGAGCCACTGTGACACAGTGGGGTTTTTTCAAACTCAGGAGACAATTGTGACATGATGGAAGAAGCTGAAACCAACAGGCAAGGCCACATGGAGCCAAGGGCCATTGTGACATGAAGAAAGCAAGGATTCCATTGTGACATGGCAGAACTGCATGGAAGCAAGGGGCCACTGTGACACAATGGAGCTTTTGGAAACCAAGGAGACCATTGTGACATGGTGGAAGATGATTGAACCAACAGGTAAGGCCACATGGAATCATGGCGCCATGGTGACACTCTGTAGCTTTCTCAAACTCAGGAGATTATTGTGTCATGATGGAAGATGATTGAACTCAGAGGTAAGGCCACATGGAGACAAGGAGGCACTGTGACATGACGAAAGCAAGGATTCCATTGTGGCCTAAGAGAACATCATGGAACCATGGAGCCACTGTGACACAGTGGAGTTTTTTCAAACTCAGGAGATGATTGTGACATGATGGCAGATGATTGAACAAACAGGCAAGGCCACATGCAGTCAAGGAGTTGTTTTGATATGAAGAAAGCAAGGACTCCATTGTGACACGACAGAACCGCATGGAACCAAGAGGCCACTGTGACACATTGGAGCTTTTTCAGACCAAGGAGACCATTATGACATGATGGGAGAAGAATAAACCAACAGGTAAGGCCACATGGAGCCAAGGAGGCATTGTGACATGACGAAGGCAAGGATTCCACTGTGGCCTGACTGAACCACATGGAACCAAGGAGCCACTGTGACACAGGGGAGTTTTTTCAAACTCAGGAGACCATTGTGACATGATGGAAGATGATTGAACTCACAGGTAAGGCCACATTAAAATGAGGAGCCATGGTGACACTGTAGAGCTTTGCAATCCAAGGAGACTATTATGACATGATGGCAGATGATTGCACTCAGAGGTAAGGCCACATGGAGACAAGGAGGCATTGTGACATGAAGAAAGCAAGGATTCCACTGTGGCCTAACAGAACCACATGGAACCAAGGAGCCACTGGGACACAGAGGAGCTTTTTCAGTCCAAGGAGACCGTTGGGACATGATGGAAGATGATTGAACACACAGGGAAGGCCACATGGAGCCAAGTATTCTTTTTGACAGGAAAAAAGCAAGGACTCCTTTGTGACATGACAGAACCGCATGGCGCGTGGAACCAAGGGGCCACTGTTACACAGTGGAGCTTTTTCAGACCAAGGAGTTATTGTGATATGATGGAAGATGATTGAACCAACAGGTAAGGCCCCATGGAATGAAGGAGCCCTGGTGACACTCTAGAGCTTTTTCAAGCCAAGGAGATTTTGTGACGTGATGGAAGATGATTGAACTCCGAGGTAAGGCCACATGGAGCCAAGGAGGCACTTTGACATGACGAAAGCAAGGATTCCAGTGTGGCCTAAGTGGACCTGATGGAACCAAGGAGCCACTGTGACACAGTGGGGTTTTTTCAAACTCAGGAGACGATTGTGACATGATGGAAGAAGCTGAAACCAACAGGCAAGGCCACATGGAGCCAAGGGCCATTGTGACATGAAGAAAGCAAAGATTCCATTGTGACATGACAGAACTGCATGGAACCAAGGGGCCACTGTGACACAATGGAGCTTTTGGAAACCAAGGAGACCATTGTGACATGGTGGAAGATGATTGAACCAACAGGTAAGGCCACAAGGAATCATGGCGCCATGGTGACACTCTGTAGCTTTCTCAAACTCAGGAGATTATTGTGTCATGATGGAAGATGATTGAACTCAGAGGTAAGGCCACATGGAGCCAAGGAGGCATTGTGACATGAAGAAAGCAAGGATTCCACTGTGGCCCAACTGAACCACATGGAACCAAGGAGCCACTGTGACACATTGGAGCTTTTTCAGACCAAGGAGACCATTGTGACGTATGGAAGATGATTGAACTCACAGGTAAGGCCACATTCATTCAAGGAGTTGATTTGACACGAAGAATGCAAGGACTCCTATGTGACACGACAGATCCGCATGGCGCATGGAACCAAGGGGCCACAGTTACACAGTGGAGCTTTTTGAGACCAAGGAGTCATTGTGACATGATGGAAGATGCTGAAACCAACAGGCAAGGCCACATGGAGCCAAGAGCCATTGTGACATGAAGAAAGCACATTTAACATTGCGACATGACAGAACTGCATGGAACCAAGGGGACACTGTGACACAATGGAGCTTTTGGAAACCAAGGAGACCATTGTGACATGGTGGAAGATGATTGAACCAACAGGTAAGGCCACATGGAATCATGGCGCCATGGTGACACTCTGTAGCTTTCTCAAACCAAGGAGATTTTTGTGACATGATGGAAGATGATTGAACTCAGAGGTAAGGCCACATGGAGACAAGGAGGCACTTTGACATGACGAAGGCAAGGATTCCACTGTGGCCTGACTGAACCACATGGAACCAAGGAGCCACTCTGACACAGGGGAGTTTTTTCAAACTCGGGAGACGATTGTGACATGATGGAAGATGATGGAACTCACAGGTAGGGCCACATTAAAATGAGGAGCCATGGTGACACTGTAGAGCTTTGCAATCCAAGGAGGCTATTATGACATGATGGCAGATGATTGCACTCAGAGGTAAGGCCACATGGAGACAAGGAGGCATTGTGACATGAAGAAAGCAAGGATTCCAGAGGTGCCTAACTGAACCACATGGAACCAAGGAGCCATTGGGACACAGTGGAGCTTTTTAAGGCCAAGGAGACCATTGCGACACAATGGAAGTGATTGAACACACAGGTAAGGCCACTTGAAGCCAAGCAGCCGTTCTCACACAAAGAAAGCAAGGATTCCATTGTGACACGAGAGATCCACATGGCGCATGGAACCAAGGGGCCACAGTTACACAGTGGAGCTTTTTGAGACCAAGGAGTCATTGTGACATGATGGAAGATGCTGAAACCAACAGGCAAGGCCACATGCAGCCAGGGGCCATTGTGACATGAAGAAAGCAAGGATTCCATTGTGACATGACAGAACTGCATGGAACCAAGGGGACACTGTGACACAATGGAGCTTTTGGAAACCAAGGAGACCATTGTGACATGGTGGAAGATGATTGAACCAACAGGTAAGGCCACATGGAACGGAGGAGCCATGGTGACACTCTGTAGAGCTTTTTCAATCCAAGGAGACTATTATGACATGATGGCAGATGATTGAACTCACAGGTAAGGCCACATGGAGACGAGGAGGCATTGTGACATGAAGAAAGCAAGGATTCCATTGTGGCCTAACTGAACCACATGAAACTAAGGGGCCGGCCGCTGTGACACAGTGGAACTTTTTCAGACCCAGGAGACCATTGTGACATGATGGAAGATGATTGAACCAACAGGTAAGGCCCCATGGAATGAAGGAGCCTTGGTGACACTGTAGAGCTTTTTCAAGCCAAGGAGATTATGGTGATGTGATGGAAGATGATTGAACTCAGAGGTAAGGCCACATGGAGCCAAGGAGGCACTGTGACATGACGAAAGCAAGGATTCCATTGTGGCCTAAGAGAACATCATGGAAACATGGAGCCACTGTGACACAGTGGAGTTTTTTCAAACTCAGGAGATGATTGTGACATGATGGCAGATCATTGAACAAACAGGCAAGGCCACATGCAGTCAAGGAGTCATTTTGATATGAAGAAAGCAAGGACTCCATTGTGACACGACAGAACCGCATGGAACCAAGAGGCCACTGTGACACATTGGAGCTTTTTCAGACCAAGGAGACCATTATGACATGATGGAAGAAGAATAAACCAACAGGTAAGGCCACATGGAGCCAAGGAGGCATTGTGACATGACGAAGGCAAGGATTCCACTGTGGCCTGACTGAACCACATGGAACCAAGGAGCCACTGTGACACAGTGGAGTTTTTTCAAACTCAGGAGACGATTGTGACATGATGGAAGATGATTGAACTCACAGGTAAGGCCACATTAAAATGAGGAGCCATGGTGACACTCTGTAGAGCTTTTTCAATCCAAGGAGACTATTATGACATGATGGCAGATGATTGAACTCACAGGTAAGGCCACATGGAGACGAGGAGGCATTGTGACATGAAGAAAGCAAGGATTCCATTGTGGCCTAACTGAACCACATGAAACTAAGGGGCCGGCCGCTGTGACACAGTGGAACTTTTTCAGACTCAGGAGACCATTGTGACATGATGGAAGATGATTGAACCAACAGGTAAGGCCCCATGGAATGAAGGAGCCCTGGTGACACTCTAGAGCTTTTTCAAGCCAAGGAGATTATGGTGACGTGATGGAAGATGATTGAACTCAGAGGTAAGGCCACATGGAGCCAAGGAGGCACTGTGACATGACGAAAGCAAGGATTCCATTGTGGCCTAACTGAACCACATGAAACTAAGGGGCCGGCCGCTGTGACACAGCGGAACTTTTTCAGACCCAGGAGACCATTGTGACATGATGGAAGATGATTGAACCAACAGGTAAGGCCCCATGGAATGAAGGAGCCTTGGTGACACTGTAGAGCTTTTTCAAGCCAAGGAGATTATGGTGACGTGATGGAAGATGATTGAACTCAGAGGTAAGGCCACATGGAGCCAAGGAGGCACTGTGACATGACGAAAGCAAGGATTCCATTGTGGCCTAAGAGAACATCATGGAACCATGGAGCCACTGTGACACAGTGGAGTTTTTTCAAACTCAGGAGATGATTGTGACATGATGGCAGATGATTGAACAAACAGGCAAGGCCACATGCAGTCAAGGAGTTGTTTTGATATGAAGAAAGCAAGGACTCCATTGTGACACGACAGAACCGCATGGCGCATGGAACCAAGAGGCCACTGTGACACATTGGAGCTTTTTCAGACCAAGGAGACCATTATGACATGATGGAAGAAGAATAAACCAACAGGTAAGGCCACATGGAGCCAATGAGGCATTGTGACATGACGAAGGCAAGGATTCCACTGTGGCCTGACTGAACCACATGGAACCAAAGAGCCACTGTGACACAGGGGAGTTTTTTCAAACTCAGGAGACGATTGTGACATGATGGGAGATGATTGAACTCACAGGTAAGGCCACATTAAAATGAGGAGCCATGGTGACACTGTAGAGCTTTGCAATCCAAGGAGACTATTATGACATGATGGCAGATGATTGCACTCAGAGGTAAGGCCACATGGAGACAAGGAGGCATTGTGACATGAAGAAAGCAAGGATTCCACTGTGGCCTAACAGAACAGCATGGAACCAAGGAGCCACTGGGACACAGAGGAGCTTTTTCAGTCCAAGGAGACCGTTGGGACATGATGGAAGATGATTGAACTCACAGGTAAGGCCACATGGAGCCAAGTATTCTTTTTGACAGGAAAAAAGCAAGGACTCCTTTGTGACATGACAGAACCGCATGGCGCGTGGAACCAAGGGGCCACTGTTACACAGTGGAGCTTTTTCAGACCAAGGAGTTATTGTGATATGATGGAAGATGATTGAACCAACAGGTAAGGCCCCATGGAATGAAGGAGCCCTGGTGACACTCTAGAGCTTTTTCAAGCCAAGGAGATTTTGTGACGTGATGGAAGATGATTGAACTCCGAGGTAAGGCCACATGGAGCCAAGGAGGCACTTTGACATGACGAAAGCAAGGATTCCAGTGTGGCCTAAGTGAACCTGATGGAACCAAGGAGCCACAGTTACACAGTGGGGTTTTTTCAAACTCAGGAGACGATTGTGACATGATGGAAGAAGCTGAAACCAACAGGCAAGGCCACATGGAGCCAAGGGCCATTGTGACATGAAGAAAGCAAGGATTCCATTGTGACATGACAGAACTGCATGGAACCAAGGGGCCACTGTGACACAATGGAGCTTTTGGAAACCAAGGAGACCATTGTGACATGGTGGAAGATGATTGAACCAACAGGTAAGGCCACATGGAATCATGGCGCCATGGTGACACTCTGTAGCTTTCTCAAACTCAGGAGATTATTGTGTCATGATGGAAGATTATTGAACTCAGAGGTAAGGCCACATGGAGCCAAGGAGGCACTGTGACATGACGAAAGCAAGGATTCCATTGTGGCCCAACTGAACCACATGGAACCAAGGAGCCACTGTGACACATTGGAGCTTTTTCAGACCAAGGAGACCATTGTGACGTGATGGAAGATGATTGAACTCACAGGTAAGGCCACATTCATTCAAGGAGTCGATTTGACACGAAGAATGCAAGGACTCCTATGTGACACGACAGATCCGCATGGCGCATGGAACCAAGGAGCCACTGTGACACAGTGGAGTTTTTTCAAACTCAGGAGATGATTGTGACATGATGGCAGATGATTGAACAAACAGGCAAGGCCACATGCAGTCAAGGAGTTGTTTTGATATGAAGAAAGCAAGGACTCCATTGTGGCACGACAGAACCGCATGGAACCAAGAGGCCACTGTGACACATTGGAGCTTTTTCAGACCAAGGAGACCATTATGACATGATGGAAGAAGAATAAACCAACAGGTAAGGCCACATGGAGCCAAGGAGGCATTGTGACATGACGAAGGCAAGGATTCCACTGTGGCCTGACTGAACCACATGGAACCAAGGAGCCACTGTGACACAGGGGAGTTTTTTCAAACTCAGGAGACCATTGTGACATGATGGGAGATGATTGAACTCACAGGTAAGGCCACATTAAAATGAGGAGCCATGGTGACACTGTAGAGCTTTGCAATCCAAGGAGACTATTATGACATGATGGCAGATGATTGCACTCAGAGGTAAGGCCACATGGAGACAAGGAGGCATTGTGACATGAAGAAAGCAAGGATTCCACTGTGGCCTAACAGAACCACATGGAACCAAGGAGCCACTGGGACACAGAGGAGCTTTTTCAGTCCAAGGAGACTATTATGACATGATGGAAGATGATTGAACTCACAGGTAAGGCCACATGGAGCCAAGTATTCTTTTTGACAGGAAAAAAGCAAGGACTCCTTTGTGACATGACAGAACCGCATGGCGCGTGGAACCAAGTGGCCACTGTGACACATTGGAGCTTATTCAGACCAAGGAGTTATTGTGATATGATGGAAGATGCTTGAACCAACAGGTAAGGCCCCATGGAATGAAGGAGCCCTGGTGACACTCTAGAGCTTTTTCAAGCCAAGGAGATTTTGTGACGTGATGGAAGATGATTGAACTCCGAGGTAAGGCCACATGGAGCCAAGGAGGCACTTTGACATGACGAAAGCAAGGATTCCAGTGTGGCCTAAGTGAACCTGATGGAACCAAGGAGCCACTGTGACACAGTGGGGTTTTTTCAAACTCAGGAGACGATTGTGACATGATGGAAGAAGCTGAAACCAACAGGCAAGGCCACATGGAGCCAAGGGCCATTGTGACATGAAGAAAGCAAGGATTCCATTGTGACATGACAGAACTGCATGGAACCAAGGGGCCACTGTGACACAATGGAGCTTTTGGAAACCAAGGAGACCATTGTGACATGGTGGAAGATGATTGAACCAACAGGTAAGGCCACAAGGAATCATGGCGCCATGGTGACACTCTGTAGCTTTCTCAAACTCAGGAGATTATTGTGTCATGATGGAAGATGATTGAACTCAGAGGTAAGGCCACATGGAGCCAAGGAGGCATTGTGACATGAAGAAAGCAAGGATTCCACTGTGGCCCAACTGAACCACATGGAACCAAGGAGCCACTGTGACACATTGGAGCTTTTTCAGACCAAGGAGACCATTGTGACGTGATGGAAGATGATTGAACTCACAGGTAAGGCCACATGGAGACAAGGAGGCACTTTGACATGACGAAGGCAAGGATTCCACTGTGGCCTGACTGAACCACATGGAACCAAGGAGCCACTGTGACACAGGGGAGTTTTTTCAAACTCGGGAGATGATTGTGACATGATGGAAGATGATGGAACTCACAGGTAGGGCCACATTAAAATGAGGAGCCATGGTGACACTGTAGAGCTTTGCAATCCAAGGAGACTATTATGACATGATGGCAGATGATTGAACTCAGAGGTAAGGCCACATGGAGACAAGGAGGCATTGTGACATGAAGAAAGCAAGGATTCCAGAGGTGCCTAATAGAACCACATCGAACCAAGCAGTCACTGTGACACAGTGGAGCTTTTTAAGGCCAAGGAGACCATTGCGACACAATGGAAGTGATTGAACACACAGGTAAGGCCACTTGAAGCCAAGCAGCCGTTCTCACACAAAGAAAGCAAGGATTCCAATTTGACACGAGAGATCCGCATGGCGCATGGAACCAAGGGGCCACAGTTACACAGTGGAGCTTTTTGAGACCAAGGAGTCATTGTGACATGATGGAAGATGCTGAAACCAACAGGCAAGGCCACATGCAGCCAGGGGCCATTGTGACATGAAGAAAGCAAGGATTCCATTGTGACATGACAGAACTGCATGGAACCAAGGGGACACTGTGACACAATGGAGCTTTTGGAAACCAAGGAGACCATTGTGACATGGTGGAAGATGATTGAACCAACAGGTAAGGCCACATGGAACGGAGGAGCCATGGTGACACTCTGTAGAGCTTTTTCAATCCAAGCAGACTATTATGACATGATGGCAGATGATTGAACTCACAGGTAAGGCCACATGGAGACGAGGAGGCATTGTGACATGAAGAAAGCAAGGATTCCATTATGGCCTAACTGAACCACATGAAACTAAGGGGCCGGCCGCTGTGACACAGTGGAACTTTTTCAGACCCAGGAGACCATTGTGACATGATGGAAGATGATTGAACCAACAGGTAAGGCCCCATGGAATGAAGGAGCCTTGGTGACACTGTAGAGCTTTTTCAAGCCAAGGAGATTATGGTGACGTGATGGAAGATGATTGAACTCCGAGGTAAGGCCACATGGAGCCAAGGAGGCACTGTGACATGACGAAAGCAAGGATTCCAGTGTGGCCTAAGTGAACCTGATGGAACCATGGAGCCACTGTGACACAGTGGAGTTTTTTCAAACTCAGGAGATGATTGTGACATGATGGCAGATGATTGAACAAACAGGCAAGGCCACATGCAGTCAAGGAGTCATTTTGATATGAAGAAAGCAAGGACTACATTGTGACACGACAGAACCGCATGGAAACAAGAGGCCACTGTGACACATTGGAGCTTTTTCAGACCAAGGAGACCATTATGACATGATGGAAGAAGAATAAAGCAACAGGTAAGGCCACATGGAGCCAAGGAGGCATTGTGACATGACGAAGGCAAGGATTCCACTGTGGCCTGACTGAACCACATGGAACCAAGGAGCCACTGTGACACAGGGGAGTTTTTTCAAACTCAGGAGACCATTGTGACATGATGGGAGATGATGGAACTCACAGGTAGGGCCACATTAAAATGAGGAGCCATGGTGACACTGTAGAGCTTTGCAATCCAAGGAGACTATTAAGACATGATGGCAGATGATTGAACTCAGAAGTAAGGCCACATGGAGACAAAGAGGCATTGTGACATGAAGAAAGCAAGGATTCCACTGTGGCCTAACAGAACCACATGGAACCAAGGAGCCACTGGGACACAGAGGAGCTTTTTCAGTCCAAGGCGACCGTTGGGACATGATGGAAGATGATTGAACTCACAGGTAAGGCCACATTCATTCAAGGAGTCAATTTTACACGAAGAAAGCAAGGATTCCATTGTGACACAACAGATCCGCATGGCGCATGGAACCAAGAGGCCACTGTGTCACATAGGAGCTTTTTCAGACCAAGGAGACCATTGTGACATGATGGAAGAAGATTAAACCAATAGGTAAGGCCACATGGAACGGAGGAGCCATGGTGACACTCTGTAGAGCTTTTTCAATCCAAGGAGACTATTATGACATGATGGCAGATGATTGAACTCACAGGTAAGGCCACATGGAGACGAGGAGGCATTGTGACATGAAGAAAGCAAGGATTCCAGAGGTGCCTAACTGAACCACATGGAACCAAGGAGCCACTGGGACACAGTGGAGCTTTTTAAGGCCAAGGAGACCATTGCGACACAATGGAAGTGATTGAACACACAGGTAAGGCCACTTGAAGCCAAGCAGCCGTTCTCACACAAAGAAAGCAAGGATTCCATTGTGACATGAGAGATCCGCATGGCGCATGGAACCAAGGGGCCACAGTTACACAGTGGAGCTTTTTGAGACCAAGGAGTCATTGTGACATGATGGAAGATGCTGAAACCAACAGGCAAGGCCACATGCAGCCAGGGGCCATTGTGACATGAAGAAAGCAAGGATTCCATTGTGACATGACAGAACTGCATGGAACCAAGGGGACACTGTGACACAATGGAGCTTTTGGAAACCAAGGAGACCATTGTGACATGGTGGAAGATGATTGAACCAACAGGTAAGGCCACATGGAACGGAGGAGCCATGGTGACACTCTGTAGAGCTTTTTCAATCCAAGGAGACTATTATGACATGATGGCAGATGATTGAACTCACAGGTAAGGCCACATGGAGACGAGGAGGCATTGTGACATGAAGAAAGCAAGGATTCCATTGTGGCCTAACTGAACCACATGAAACTAAGGGGCCGGCCGCTGTGACACAGTGGAACTTTTTCAGACCCAGGAGACCATTGTGACATGATGGAAGATGATTGAACCAACAGGTAAGGCCCCATGGAATGAAGGAGCCTTGGTGACACTGTAGAGCTTTTTCAAGCCAAGGAGATTATGGTGATGTGATGGAAGATGATTGAACTCAGAGGTAAGGCCACATGGAGCCAAGGAGGCACTGTGACATGACGAAAGCAAGGATTCCATTGTGGCCTAAGAGAACATCATGGAACCATGGAGCCACTGTGACACAGTGGAGTTTTTTCAAACTCAGGAGATGATTGTGACATGATGGCAGATGATTGAACAAACAGGCAAGGCCACATGCAGTCAAGGAGTCATTTTGATATGAAGAAAGCAAGGACTCCATTGTGACACGACAGAACCGCATGGAACCAAGAGGCCACTGTGACACATTGGAGCTTTTTCAGACCAAGGAGACCATTATGACATGATGGAAGAAGAATAAACCAACAGGTAAGGCCACATGGAGCCAAGGAGGCATTGTGACATGACGAAGGCAAGGATTCCACTGTGGCCTGACTGAACCACATGGAACCAAGGAGCCACTGTGACACAGTGGAGTTTTTTCAAACTCAGGAGACGATTGTGACATGATGGAAGATGATTGAACTCACAGGTAAGGCCACATTAAAATGAGGAGCCATGGTGACACTCTGTAGAGCTTTTTCAATCCAAGGAGACTATTATGACATGATGGCAGATGATTGAACTCACAGGTAAGGCCACATGCAGACAAGGAGGCATTGTGACATGAAGAAAGCAAGGATTCCATTGTGGCCTAACTGAACCACATGAAACTAAGGGGCCGGCCGCTGTGACACAGTGGAACTTTTTCAGACTCAGGAGACCATTGTGACATGATGGAAGATGATTGAACCAACAGGTAAGGCCCCATGGAATGAAGGAGCCCTGGTGACACTCTAGAGCTTTTTCAAGCCAAGGAGATTATGGTGACGTGATGGAAGATGATTGAACTCAGAGGTAAGGCCACATGGAGCCAAGGAGGCACTGTGACATGACGAAAGCAAGGATTCCATTGTGGCCTAACTGAACCACATGAAACTAAGGGGCCGGCCGCTGTGACACAGCGGAACTTTTTCAGACCCAGGAGACCATTGTGACATGATGGAAGATGATTGAACCAACAGGTAAGGCCCCATGGAATGAAGGAGCCTTGGTGACACTGTAGAGCTTTTTCAAGCCAAGGAGATTATGGTGACGTGATGGAAGATGATTGAACTCAGAGGTAAGGCCACATGGAGCCAAGGAGGCACTGTGACATGACGAAAGCAAGGATTCCATTGTGGCCTAAGAGAACATCATGGAACCATGGAGCCACTGTGACACAGTGGAGTTTTTTCAAACTCAGGAGATGATTGTGACATGATGGCAGATGATTGAACAAACAGGCAAGGCCACATGCAGTCAAGGAGTTGTTTTGATATGAAGAAAGCAAGGACTCCATTGTGACACGACAGAACCGCATGGCGCATGGAACCAAGAGGCCACTGTGACACATTGGAGCTTTTTCAGACCAAGGAGACCATTATGACATGATGGAAGAAGAATAAACCAACAGGTAAGGCCACATGGAGCCAAGGAGGCATTGTGACATGACGAAGGCAAGGATTCCACTGTGGCCTGACTGAACCACATGGAACCAAGGAGCCACTGTGACACAGGGGAGTTTTTTCAAACTCAGGAGACCATTGTGACATGATGGGAGAGGATTGAACTCACAGGTAAGGCCACATTAAAATGAGGAGCCATGGTGACACTGTAGAGCTTTGCAATCCAAGGAGACTATTATGACATGATGGCAGATGATTGCACTCAGAGGTAAGGCCACATGGAGACAAGGAGGCATTGTGACATGAAGAAAGCAAGGATTCCACTGTGGCCTAACAGAACCACATGGAACCAAGGAGCCACTGGGACACAGAGGAGCTTTTTCAGTCCAAGGAGACCGTTGGGACATGATGGAAGATGATTGAACACACAGGGAAGGCCACATGGAGCCAAGTATTCTTTTTGACAGGAAAAAAGCAAGGACTCCTTTGTGACATGACAGAACCGCATGGCGCGTGGAACCAAGGGGCCACTGTTACACAGTGGAGCTTTTTCAGACCAAGGAGTTATTGTGATATGATGGAAGATGATTGAACCAACAGGTAAGGCCCCATGGAATGAAGGAGCCCTGGTGACACTCTAGAGCTTTTTCAAGCCAAGGAGATTTTGTGACGTGATGGAAGATGATTGAACTCCGAGGTAAGGCCACATGGAGCCAAGGAGGCACTTTGACATGACGAAAGCAAGGATTCCAGTGTGGCCTAAGTGAACCTGATGGAACCAAGGAGCCACAGTTACACAGTGGGGTTTTTTCAAACTCAGGAGACGATTGTGACATGATGGAAGAAGCTGAAACCAACAGGCAAGGCCACATGGAGCCAAGGGCCATTGTGACATGAAGAAAGCAAGGATTCCATTGTGACATGACAGAACTGCATGGAACCAAGGGGACACTGTGACACAATGGAGCTTTTGGAAACCAAGGAGACCATTGTGACATGGTGGAAGATGATTGAACCAACAGGTAAGGCCACATGGAATCATGGCGCCATGGTGACACTCTGTAGCTTTCTCAAACTCAGGAGATTATTGTGTCATGATGGAAGATTATTGAACTCAGAGGTAAGGCCACATGGAGCCAAGGAGGCACTGTGACATGACGAAAGCAAGGATTCCATTGTGGCCTAAGAGAACATCATGGAACCAAGGAGCCACTGTGACACAGTGGAGTTTTTTCAAACTCAGGAGATGATTGTGACATGATGGCAGATGATTGAACAAACAGGCAAGGCCACATGCAGTCAAGGAGTTGTTTTGATATGAAGAAAGCAAGGACTCCATTGTGACACGACAGAACCGCATGGAACCAAGAGGCCACTGTGACACATTGGAGCTTTTTCAGACCAAGGAGACCATTATGACATGATGGAAGAAGAATAAACCAACAGGTAAGGCCACATGGAGCCAAGGAGGCATTGTGACATGACGAAGGCAAGGATTCCACTGTGGCCTGACTGAACCACATGGAACCAAGGAGCCACTGTGACACAGGGGAGTTTTTTCAAACTCAGGAGACCATTGTGACATGATGGGAGATGATTGAACTCACAGGTAAGGCCACATTAAAATGAGGAGCCATGGTGACACTGTAGAGCTTTGCAATCCAAG
The DNA here is from genome assembly GCF_031753505.1 of Anomalospiza imberbis. Classification (NCBI taxonomy): domain Eukaryota; kingdom Metazoa; phylum Chordata; class Aves; order Passeriformes; family Viduidae; genus Anomalospiza; species Anomalospiza imberbis. The sequence goes on along the minus strand of NW_027099800.1, from coordinate 96,969 downwards.
GAGACTATTATGACATGATGGCAGATGATTGCACTCAGAGGTAAGGCCACATGGAGACAAGGAGGCATTGTGACATGAAGAAAGCAAGGATTCCACTGTGGCCTAACAGAACCACATGGAACCAAGGAGCCACTGGGACACAGAGGAGCTTTTTCAGTCCAAGGAGACTATTATGACATGATGGAAGATGATTGAACTCACAGGTAAGGCCACATGGAGCCAAGTATTCTTTTTGACAGGAAAAAAGCAAGGACTCCTTTGTGACATGACAGAACCGCATGGCGCGTGGAACCAAGTGGCCACTGTGACACATTGGAGCTTATTCAGACTAAGGAGTTATTGTGATATGATGGAAGATGCTTGAACCAACAGGTAAGGCCCCATGGAATGAAGGAGCCCTGGTGACACTCTAGAGCTTTTTCAAGCCAAGGAGATTTTGTGACGTGATGGAAGATGATTGAACTCCGAGGTAAGGCCACATGGAGCCAAGGAGGCACTTTGACATGACGGAAGCAAGGATTCCAGTGTGGCCTAAGTGAACCTGATGGAACCAAGGAGCCACTGTGACACAGTGGGGTTTTTTCAAACTCAGGAGACGATTGTGACATGATGGAAGAAGCTGAAACCAACAGGCAAGGCCACATGGAGCCAAGGGCCATTGTGACATGAAGAAAGCAAGGATTCCATTGTGACATGACAGAACTGCATGGAACCAAGGGGCCACTGTGACACAATGGAGCTTTTGGAAACCAAGGAGACCATTGTGACATGGTGGAAGATGATTGAACCAACAGGTAAGGCCACAAGGAATCATGGCGCCATGGTGACACTCTGTAGCTTTCTCAAACTCAGGAGATTATTGTGTCATGATGGAAGATGATTGAACTCAGAGGTAAGGCCACATGGAGCCAAGGAGGCATTGTGACATGAAGAAAGCAAGGATTCCACTGTGGCCCAACTGAACCACATGGAACCAAGGAGCCACTGTGACACATTGGAGCTTTTTCAGACCAAGGAGACCATTGTGACGTGATGGAAGATGATTGAACTCACAGGTAAGGCCACATTCATTCAAGGAGTCGATTTGACACGAAGAATGCAAGGACTCCTATGTGACACGACAGATCCGCATGGCGCATGGAACCAAGGGGCCACAGTTACACAGTGGAGCTTTTTGAGACCAAGGAGTCATTGTGACATGATGGAAGATGCTGAAACCAACAGGCAAGGCCACATGGAGCCAAGAGCCATTGTGACATGAAGAAAGCACATTTAACATTGCGACATGACAGAACTGCATGGAACCAAGGGGCCACTGTGACACAATGGAGCTTTTGGAAACCAAGGAGACCATTGTGACATGGTGGAAGATGATTGAACCAACAGGTAAGGCCACATGGAATCATGGCGCCATGGTGACACTCTGTAGCTTTCTCAAACCAAGGAGATTTTTGTGACATGATGGAAGATGATTGAACTCAGAGGTAAGGCCACATGGAGACAAGGAGGCACTTTGACATGACGAAGGCAAGGATTCCACTGTGGCCTGACTGAACCACATGGAACCAAGGAGCCACTGTGACACAGGGGAGTTTTTTCAAACTCGGGAGACGATTGTGACATGATGGAAGATGATGGAACTCACAGGTAGGGCCACATTAAAATGAGGAGCCATGGTGACACTGTAGAGCTTTGCAATCCAAGGAGGCTATTATGACATGATGGCAGATGATTGCACTCAGAGGTAAGGCCACATGGAGACAAGGAGGCATTGTGACATGAAGAAAGCAAGGATTCCAGAGGTGCCTAACTGAACCACATGGAACCAAGGAGCCACTGGGACACAGTGGAGCTTTTTAAGGCCAAGGAGACCATTGCGACACAATGGAAGTGATTGAACACACAGGTAAGGCCACTTGAAGCCAAGCAGCCGTTCTCACACAAAGAAAGCAAGGATTCCATTGTGACACGAGAGATCCACATGGCGCATGGAACCAAGGGGCCACAGTTACACAGTGGAGCTTTTTGAGACCAAGGAGTCATTGTGACATGATGGAAGATGCTGAAACCAACAGGCAAGGCCACATGCAGCCAGGGGCCATTGTGACATGAAGAAAGCAAGGATTCCATTGTGACATGACAGAACTGCATGGAACCAAGGGGACACTGTGACACAATGGAGCTTTTGGAAACCAAGGAGACCATTGTGACATGGTGGAAGATGATTGAACCAACAGGTAAGGCCACATGGAACGGAGGAGCCATGGTGACACTCTGTAGAGCTTTTTCAATCCAAGGAGACTATTATGACATGATGGCAGATGATTGAACTCACAGGTAAGGCCACATGGAGACGAGGAGGCATTGTGACATGAAGAAAGCAAGGATTCCATTGTGGCCTAACTGAACCACATGAAACTAAGGGGCCGGCCGCTGTGACACAGTGGAACTTTTTCAGACCCAGGAGACCATTGTGACATGATGGAAGATGATTGAACCAACAGGTAAGGCCCCATGGAATGAAGGAGCCTTGGTGACACTGTAGAGCTTTTTCAAGCCAAGGAGATTATGGTGATGTGATGGAAGATGATTGAACTCAGAGGTAAGGCCACATGGAGCCAAGGAGGCACTGTGACATGACGAAAGCAAGGATTCCATTGTGGCCTAAGAGAACATCATGGAACCATGGAGCCACTGTGACACAGTGGAGTTTTTTCAAACTCAGGAGATGATTGTGACATGATGGCAGATCATTGAACAAACAGGCAAGGCCACATGCAGTCAAGGAGTCATTTTGATATGAAGAAAGCAAGGACTCCATTGTGACACGACAGAACCGCATGGCGCATGGAACCAAGAGGCCACTGTGACACATTGGAGCTTTTTCAGACCAAGGAGACCATTATGACATGATGGAAGAAGAATAAACCAACAGGTAAGGCCACATGGAGCCAAGGAGGCATTGTGACATGAAGAAAGCAAGGATTCCACTGTGGCCTAACAGAACCGCATGGAACCAAGGAGCCACTGGGACACAGTGGAGCTTTTTCAGTCCAAGGAGACCGTTGGGACATGATGGAAGATGATTGAACTCACAGGAAAGGCCACATGGAGCCAAGTATTCTTTTTGACAGGAAGAAAGCAAGGACTCCTTTGTGACATGACAGAACCGCATGGCGCGTGGAACCAAGGGGCCACTGTTACACAGTGGAGCTTTTTCAGACCAAGGAGTTATTGTGATATGATGGAAGATGCTTGAACCAACAGGTAAGGCCCCATGGAATGAAGGAGCCCTGGTGACACTCTAGAGCTTTTTCAAGCCAAGGAGATTTTGTGACGTGATGGAAGATGATTGAACTCCGAGGTAAGGCCACATGGAGCCAAGGAGGCACTTTGACATGACGAAAGCAAGGATTCCAGTGGGGCCTAAGTGAACCTGATGGAACCAAGGAGCCACTGTGACACAGTGGGGTTTTTTCAAACTCAGGAGACGATTGTGACATGATGGAAGAAGCTGAAACCAACAGGCAAGGCCACATGGAGCCAAGGGCCATTGTGACATGAAGAAAGCAAGGATTCCATTGTGACATGACAGAACTGCATGGAACCAAGGGGCCACTGTGACACAATGGAGCTTTTGGAAACCAAGGAGACCATTGTGACATGGTGGAAGATGATTGAACCAACAGGTAAGGCCACAAGGAATCATGGCGCCATGGTGACACTCTGTAGCTTTCTCAAACTCAGGAGATTATTGTGTCATGATGGAAGATGATTGAACTCAGAGGTAAGGCTACATGGAGCCAAGGAGGCATTGTGACATGAAGAAAGCAAGGATTCCACTGTGGCCCAACTGAACCACATGGAACCAAGGAGCCACTGTGACACATTGGAGCTTTTTCAGACCAAGGAGACCATTGTGACGTGATGGAAGATGATTGAACTCACAGGTAAGGCCACATTCATTCAAGGAGTCGATTTGACACGAAGAATGCAAGGACTCCTATGTGACACGACAGATCCGCATGGCGCATGGAACCAAGGGGCCACAGTTACACAGTGGAGCTTTTTGAGACCAAGGAGTCATTGTGACATGATGGAAGATGCTGAAACCAACAGGCAAGGCCACATGGAGCCAAGAGCCATTGTGACATGAAGAAAGCACATTTAACATTGCGACATGACAGAACTGCATGGAACCAAGGGGCCACTGTGACACAATGGAGCTTTTGGAAACCAAGGAGACCATTGTGACATGGTGGAAAGCAAGGATTCCAGAGGTGCCTAATAGAACCACATCGAACCAAGCAGTCACTGTGACACAGTGGAGCTTTTTAAGGCCAAGGAGACCATTGCGACACAATGGAAGTGATTGAACACACAGGTAAGGCCACTTGAAGCCAAGCAGCCGTTCTCACACAAAGAAAGCAAGGATTCCATTGTGACATGAGAGATCCGCATGGCGCATGGAACCAAGGGGCCACAGTTACACAGTGGAGCTTTTTGAGACCAAGGAGTCATTGTGACATGATGGAAGATGCTGAAACCAACAGGCAAGGCCACATGCAGCCAGGGGCCATTGTGACATGAAGAAAGCAAGGATTCCATTGTGACATGACAGAACTGCATGGAACCAAGGGGACACTGTGACACAATGGAGCTTTTGGAAACCAAGGAGACCATTGTGACATGGTGGAAGATGATTGAACCAACAGGTAAGGCCACATGGAACGGAGGAGCCATGGTGACACTCTGTAGAGCTTTTTCAATCCAAGGAGACTATTATGACATGATGGCAGATGATTGAACTCACAGGTAAGGCCACATGGAGACGAGGAGGCATTGTGACATGAAGAAAGCAAGGATTCCATTGTGGCCTAACTGAACCACATGAAACTAAGGGGCCGGCCGCTGTGACACAGTGGAACTTTTTCAGACCCAGGAGACCATTGTGACATGATGGAAGATGATTGAACCAACAGGTAAGGCCCCATGGAATGAAGGAGCCCTGGTGACACTGTAGAGCTTTTTTAAGCCAAGGAGATTATGGTGACGTGATGGAAGATGATTGAACTCAGAGGTAAGGCCACATGGAGCCAAGGAGGCACTGTGACATGACGAAAGCAAGGATTCCATTGTGGCCTAAGAGAACATCATGGAACCATGGAGCCACTGTGACACTGTGGAGTTTTTTCAAACTCAGGAGATGATTGTGACATGATGGCAGATGATTGAACAAACAGGCAAGGCCACCTGCAGTCAAGGAGTCATTTTGATATGAAGAAAGCAAGGACTACATTGTGACACGACAGAACCGCATGGAACCAAGAGGCCACTGTGACACATTGGAGCTTTTTCCGACCAAGGAGACCATTATGACATGATGGAAGAAGAATAAACCAACAGGTAAGGCCACATGGAGCCAAGGAGGCATTGTGACATGACGAAGGCAAGGATTCCACTGTGGCCTGACTGAACCACATGGAACCAAGGAGCCACTGTGACACAGGGGAGTTTTTTCAAACTCAGGAGACCATTGTGACATGATGGAAGATGATGGAACTCACAGGTAGGGCCACATTAAAATGAGGAGCCATGGTGACACTGTAGAGCTTTGCAATCCAAGGAGACTATTAAGACATGATGGCAGATGATTGAACTCAGAAGTAAGGCCACATGGAGACAAAGCGGCATTTTGACATGAAGAAAGCAAGGATTCCACTGTGGCCTAACAGAACCACATGGAACCAAGGAGCCACTGGGACACAGAGGAGCTTTTTCAGTCCAAGGAGACCATTGGGACATGATGGAAGATGATTGAACTCACAGGTAAGGCCACATTCATTCAAGGAGTCAATTTTACACGAAGAAAGCAAGGATTCCATTGTGACACAACAGATCCGCATGGCGCATGGAACCAAGAGGCCACTGTGTCACATAGGAGCTTTTTCAGACCAAGGAGACCATTGTGACATGATGGAAGAAGATTAAACCAATAGGTAAGGCCACATGGAACGGAGGAGCCATGGTGACACTCTGTAGAGCTTTTTCAATCCAAGGAGACTATTATGACATGATGGCAGATGATTGAACTCACAGGTATGGCCACATGGAGACGAGGAGGCATTGTGACATGAAGAAAGCAAGGATTCCATTGTGGCCTAACTGAACCACATGAAACTAAGGGGCCGGCCGCTGTGACACAGTGGAACTTTTTCAGACTCAGGAGACCATTGTGACATGATGGAAGATGATTGAACCAACAGGTAAGGCCCCATGGAATGAAGGAGCCTTGGTGACACTGTAGAGCTTTTTCAAGCCAAGGAGATTATGGTGACGTGATGGAAGATGATTGAACTCAGAGGTAAGGCCACATGGAGCCAAGGAGGCACTGTGACATGACGAAAGCAAGGATTCCATTGTGGCCTAACTGAACCACATGAAACTAAGGGGCCGGCCGCTGTGACACAGTGGAACTTTTTCAGACCAAGGAGACCATTGTGACATGATGGAAGATGATTGAACCAACAGGTAAGGCCCCATGGAATGAAGGAGCCTTGGTGACACTGTAGAGCTTTTTCAAGCCAAGGAGATTATGGTGACGTGATGGAAGATGATTGAACTCAGAGGTAAGGCCACATGGAGCCAAGGAGGCACTGTGACATGACGAAAGCAAGGATTCCATTGTGGCCTAAGAGAACATCATGGAACCATGGAGCCACTGTGACACAGTGGAGTTTTTTAGAACTCAGGAGATGATTGTGACATGATGGCAGATGATTGAACAAACAGGCAAGGCCACATGCAGTCAAGGAGTTGTTTTGATATGAAGAAAGCAAGGACTCCATTGTGACACGACAGAACCGCATGGCGCATGGAACCAAGAGGCCACTGTGACACATTGGAGCTTTTTCAGACCAAGGAGACCATTATGACATGATGGGAGAAGAATAAACCAACAGGTAAGGCCACATGGAGCCAAGGAGGCATTGTGACATGACGAAGGCAAGGATTCCACTGTGGCCTGACTGAACCACATGGAACCAAGGAGCCACTGTGACACAGGGGAGTTTTTTCAAACTCAGGAGACGATTGTGACATGATGGAAGATGATTGAACTCACAGGTAAGGCCACATTAAAATGAGGAGCCATGGTGACACTGTAGAGCTTTGCAATCCAAGGAGACTATTATGACATGATGGCAGATGATTGCACTCAGAGGTAAGGCCACATGGAGACAAGGAGGCATTGTGACATGAAGAAAGCAAGGATTCCATTGTGGCCTAACAGAACCACATGGAACCAAGGAGCCACTGGGACACAGAGGAGCTTTTTCAGTCCAAGGAGACTATTATGACATGATGGAAGATGATTGAACTCACAGGTAAGGCCACATGGAGCCAAGTATTCTTTTTGACAGGAAAAAAGCAAGGACTCCTTTGTGACATGACAGAACCGCATGGCGCGTGGAACCAAGTGGCCACTGTGACACATTGGAGCTTATTCAGACTAAGGAGTTATTGTGACATGATGGAAGATGATTGAACCAACAGGTAAGGCCACATGGAATCATGGCGCCATGGTGACACTGTAGAGCTTTTTCAATCCAAGGAGACAATTATGACATGATGTCAGATGATTGAACTCAGAGGTAAGGCCACATGGAGCCAAGGAGGCATTGTGACATGAAGAAAGCAAGGATTCCATTGTGGTCTAACAGAACCACATGGAACCAAGGAGCCACTGGGACACAGTGGAGGTTTTTCAGTCCAAGGAGATCATTGTGACATGATGGAAGATGATTGAACTCTAAGGTATGGCCACATGCAGACTGGGAGTCGTTTTGACACGAAGAAAGCAAGGATTCCATTGTGACACAACAGAACCACATGGCACATGGAACCAAGAGGCCACTGTGACACATTGGAGCTTTTTGAGACCCAGGAGACCATTGTGACATGATGGAAGAAGATTGAACCAACAGGTAAGGCCACATGGAACGGAGGAGCCATGGTGACACTCATGATGGAGCTTTTTCAATCCAAGGAGACTATTATGACATGATGGCAGATGATTGAACTCACAGGTAAGGCCACATGGAGACGAGGAGGCATTGTGACATGAAGAAAGCAAGGATTCCATTGTGGCCTAACTGAACCACATGAAACTAAGGGGCCGGCCGCTGTGACACAGTGGAACTTTTTCGGACCCAGGAGACCATTGTGACATGATGGAAGATGATTGAAACAACATGTAAGGCCCCATGGAATGAAGGAGCCTTGGTGACACACTAGAGCATTTTCAAGGCAAGGAGATTATGGTGACGTGATGGAAGATGATTGAACTCCGAGGTAAGGCCACATGGAGCCAAGGAGGCATTGTGACATGAAGAAAGCAAGGATTCCATTGTGGCCTAAGAGAACATCATGGAACCATGGAGCCACTGTGACACAGTGGAGTTTTTTCAGACCAAGGAGACCATTGTGACGTGATGGGAGATGATTGAACTCACAGGTAAGGCCACATTCATTCAAGGAGTCGATTTGACACGAAGAATGCAAGGACTCCTATGTGACACGAGAGATCCGCATGGCGCATGGAACCAAGGGGCCACAGTTACACAGTGGAGCTTTTTGAGACCAAGGAGTCATTGTGACATGATGGAATATGCTGAAACCAACAGGCAAGGCCACATGGAGCCAAGAGCCATTGTGACATGAAGAAAGCACATTTAACATTGCGACATGACAGAACTGCATGGAACCAAGGGGCCACTGTGACACAATGGAGCTTTTGGAAACCAAGGAGACCATTGTGACATGGTGGAAAGCAAGGATTCCAGAGGTGCCTAATAGAACCACATCGAACCAAGCAGTCACTGTGACACAGTGGAGCTTTTTAAGGCCAAGGAGACCATTGCGACACAATGGAAGTGATTGAACACACAGGTAAGGCCACTTGAAGCCAAGCAGCCGTTCTCACACAAAGAAAGCAAGGATTCCATTGTGACATGAGAGATCCGCATGGCGCATGGAACCAAGGGGCCACAGTTACACAGTGGAGCTTTTTGAGACCAAGGAGTCATTGTGACATGATGGAAGATGCTGAAACCAACAGGCAAGGCCACATGCAGCCAGGGGCCATTGTGACATGAAGAAAGCAAGGATTCCATTGTGACATGACAGAACTGCATGGAACCAAGGGGACACTGTGACACAATGGAGCTTTTGGAAACCAAGGAGACCATTGTGACATGGTGGAAGATGATTGAACCAACAGGTAAGGCCACATGGAACGGAGGAGCCATGGTGACACTCTGTAGAGCTTTTTCAATCCAAGGAGACTATTATGACATGATGGCAGATGATTGAACTCACAGGTAAGGCCACATGGAGACGAGGAGGCATTGTGACATGAAGAAAGCAAGGATTCCATTGTGGCCTAACTGAACCACATGAAACTAAGGGGCCGGCCGCTGTGACACAGTGGAACTTTTTCAGACCCAGGAGACCATTGTGACATGATGGAAGATGATTGAACCAACAGGTAAGGCCCCATGGAATGAAGGAGCCCTGGTGACACTGTAGAGCTTTTTTAAGCCAAGGAGATTATGGTGACGTGATGGAAGATGATTGAACTCAGAGGTAAGGCCACATGGAGCCAAGGAGGCACTGTGACATGACGAAAGCAAGGATTCCATTGTGGCCTAAGAGAACATCATGGAACCATGGAGCCACTGTGACACTGTGGAGTTTTTTCAAACTCAGGAGATGATTGTGACATGATGGCAGATGATTGAACAAACAGGCAAGGCCACCTGCAGTCAAGGAGTCATTTTGATATGAAGAAAGCAAGGACTACATTGTGACACGACAGAACCGCATGGAACCAAGAGGCCACTGTGACACATTGGAGCTTTTTCCGACCAAGGAGACCATTATGACATGATGGAAGAAGAATAAACCAACAGGTAAGGCCACATGGAGCCAAGGAGGCATTGTGACATGACGAAGGCAAGGATTCCACTGTGGCCTGACTGAACCACATGGAACCAAGGAGCCACTGTGACACAGGGGAGTTTTTTCAAACTCAGGAGACCATTGTGACATGATGGAAGATGATGGAACTCACAGGTAGGGCCACATTAAAATGAGGAGCCATGGTGACACTGTAGAGCTTTGCAATCCAAGGAGACTATTAAGACATGATGGCAGATGATTGAACTCAGAAGTAAGGCCACATGGAGACAAAGCGGCATTTTGACATGAAGAAAGCAAGGATTCCACTGTGGCCTAACAGAACCACATGGAACCAAGGAGCCACTGGGACACAGAGGAGCTTTTTCAGTCCAAGGAGACCATTGGGACATGATGGAAGATGATTGAACTCACAGGTAAGGCCACATTCATTCAAGGAGTCAATTTTACACGAAGAAAGCAAGGATTCCATTGTGACACAACAGATCCGCATGGCGCATGGAACCAAGAGGCCACTGTGTCACATAGGAGCTTTTTCAGACCAAGGAGACCATTGTGACATGATGGAAGAAGATTAAACCAATAGGTAAGGCCACATGGAATGGAGGAGCCATGGTGACACTCTGTAGAGCTTTTTCAATCCAAGGAGACTATTATGACATGATGGCAGATGATTGAACTCACAGGTATGGCCACATGGAGACGAGGAGGCATTGTGACATGAAGAAAGCAAGGATTCCATTGTGGCCTAACTGAACCACATGAAACTAAGGGGCCGGCCGCTGTGACACAGTGGAACTTTTTCAGACTCAGGAGACCATTGTGACATGATGGAAGATGATTGAACCAACAGGTAAGGCCCCATGGAATGAAGGAGCCTTGGTGACACTGTAGAGCTTTTTCAAGCCAAGGAGATTATGGTGACGTGATGGAAGATGATTGAACTCAGAGGTAAGGCCACATGGAGCCAAGGAGGCACTGTGACATGACGAAAGCAAGGATTCCATTGTGGCCTAACTGAACCACATGAAACTAAGGGGCCGGCCGCTGTGACACAGTGGAACTTTTTCAGACCAAGGAGACCATTGTGACATGATGGAAGATGATTGAACCAACAGGTAAGGCCCCATGGAATGAAGGAGCCTTGGTGACACTGTAGAGCTTTTTCAAGCCAAGGAGATTATGGTGACGTGATGGAAGATGATTGAACTCAGAGGTAAGGCCACATGGAGCCAAGGAGGCACTGTGACATGACGAAAGCAAGGATTCCATTGTGGCCTAAGAGAACATCATGGAACCATGGAGCCACTGTGACACAGTGGAGTTTTTTAGAACTCAGGAGATGATTGTGACATGATGGCAGATGATTGAACAAACAGGCAAGGCCACATGCAGTCAAGGAGTTGTTTTGATATGAAGAAAGCAAGGACTCCATTGTGACACGACAGAACCGCATGGCGCATGGAACCAAGAGGCCACTGTGACACATTGGAGCTTTTTCAGACCAAGGAGACCATTATGACATGATGGGAGAAGAATAAACCAACAGGTAAGGCCACATGGAGCCAAGGAGGCATTGTGACATGACGAAGGCAAGGATTCCACTGTGGCCTGACTGAACCACATGGAACCAAGGAGCCACTGTGACACAGGGGAGTTTTTTCAAACTCAGGAGACGATTGTGACATGATGGAAGATGATTGAACTCACAGGTAAGGCCACATTAAAATGAGGAGCCATGGTGACACTGTAGAGCTTTGCAATCCAAGGAGACTATTATGACATGATGGCAGATGATTGCACTCAGAGGTAAGGCCACATGGAGACAAGGAGGCATTGTGACATGAAGAAAGCAAGGATTCCATTGTGGCCTAACAGAACCACATGGAACCAAGGAGCCACTGGGACACAGAGGAGCTTTTTCAGTCCAAGGAGACTATTATGACATGATGGAAGATGATTGAACTCACAGGTAAGGCCACATGGAGCCAAGTATTCTTTTTGACAGGAAAAAAGCAAGGACTCCTTTGTGACATGACAGAACCGCATGGCGCGTGGAACCAAGTGGCCACTGTGACACATTGGAGCTTATTCAGACTAAGGAGTTATTGTGACATGATGGAAGATGATTGAACCAACAGGTAAGGCCACATGGAATCATGGCGCCATGGTGACACTGTAGAGCTTTTTCAATCCAAGGAGACAATTATGACATGATGTCAGATGATTGAACTCAGAGGTAAGGCCACATGGAGCCAAGGAGGCATTGTGACATGAAGAAAGCAAGGATTCCATTGTGGTCTAACAGAACCACATGGAACCAAGGAGCCACTGGGACACAGTGGAGGTTTTTCAGTCCAAGGAGATCATTGTGACATGATGGAAGATGATTGAACTCTAAGGTATGGCCACATGCAGACTGGGAGTCGTTTTGACACGAAGAAAGCAAGGATTCCATTGTGACACAACAGAACCACATGGCACATGGAACCAAGAGGCCACTGTGACACATTGGAGCTTTTTGAGACCCAGGAGACCATTGTGACATGATGGAAGAAGATTGAACCAACAGGTAAGGCCACATGGAACGGAGGAGCCATGGTGACACTCATGATGGAGCTTTTTCAATCCAAGGAGACTATTATGACATGATGGCAGATGATTGAACTCACAGGTAAGGCCACATGGAGACGAGGAGGCATTGTGACATGAAGAAAGCAAGGATTCCATTGTGGCCTAACTGAACCACATGAAACTAAGGGGCCGGCCGCTGTGACACAGTGGAACTTTTTCGGACCCAGGAGACCATTGTGACATGATGGAAGATGATTGAAACAACATGTAAGGCCCCATGGAATGAAGGAGCCTTGGTGACACACTAGAGCATTTTCAAGCCAAGGAGATTATGGTGACGTGATGGAAGATGATTGAACTCCGAGGTAAGGCCACATGGAGCCAAGGAGGCATTGTGACATGAAGAAAGCAAGGATTCCATTGTGGCCTAAGAGAACATCATGGAACCATGGAGCCACTGTGACACAGTGGAGTTTTTTCAGACCAAGGAGACCATTGTGACGTGATGGGAGATGATTGAACTCACAGGTAAGGCCACATTCATTCAAGGAGTCGATTTGACACGAAGAATGCAAGGACTCCTATGTGACACGAGAGATCCGCATGGCGCATGGAACCAAGGGGCCACAGTTACACAGTGGAGCTTTTTGAGACCAAGGAGTCATTGTGACATGATGGAATATGCTGAAACCAACAGGCAAGGCCACATGGAGCCAAGAGCCATTGTGACATGAAGAAAGCACATTTAACATTGCGACATGACAGAACTGCATGGAACCAAGGGGCCACTGTGACAGAATGGAGCTTTTGGAAACCAAGGAGACCATTGTGACATGGTGGAAGATGATTGAACCAACAGGTAAGGCCACATGGAATCATGGCGCCATGGTGACACTCTGTAGCTTTCTCAAACCAAGGAGATTTTTGTGACATGATGGAAGATGATTGAACTCAGAGGTAAGGCCACATGGAGACAAGGAGGCACTTTGACATGACGAAGGCAAGGATTCCACTGTGGCCCAACTGAACCACATGGAACCAAGGAGCCACTGTGACACAGGGGAGTTTTTTCAAACTCAGGAGACGATTGTGACATGATGGAAGATGATGGAACTCACAGGTAGGGCCACATTAAAATGAGGAGCCATGGTGACACTGTAGAGCTTTGCAATCCAAGGAGACTATTATGACATGATGGCAGATGATTGAACTCAGAGGTAAGGCCACATGGAGACAAGGAGGCATTGTGACATGAAGAAAGCAAGGATTCCACTGTGGCCTAACAGAACCACATGGAACCAAGGAGCCACTGGGACACAGTGGAGCTTTTTCAGTCCAAGGAGACCGTTGGGACATGATGGAAGATGATTGAACTCACAGGTAAGGCCACATGGAGCCAAGTATTCTTTTTGACAGGAAGAAAGCAAGGACTCCTTTGTGACATGACAGAACCGCATGGCGCGTGGAACCAAGGGGCCACTGTTACACAGTGGAGCTTTTTGAGACCAAGGAGACCATTGTGACATGATGGAAGATGATTGAACCAACAGGTAAGGCCCCATGGAATGAAGGAGCCCTGGTGACACTCTAGAGCTTTTTCAAGCCAAGGAGATTTTGTGACGTGATGGAAGATGATTGAACTCCGAGGTAAGGCCACATGGAGCCAAGGAGGCACTTTGACATGACGAAAGCAAGGATTCCAGTGTGGCCTAAGTGAACCTGATGGAACCAAGGAGCCACTGTGACACAGTGGGGTTTTTTCAAACTCAGGAGACGATTGTGACATGATGGAAGAAGCTGAAACCAACAGGCAAGGCCACATGGAGCCAAGGGCCATTGTGACATGAAGAAAGCAAGGATTCCATTGTGACATGACAGAACTGCATGGAACCAAGGGGCCACTGTGACACAATGGAGCTTTTGGAAACCAAGGAGACCATTGTGACATGGTGGAAGATGATTGAACCAACAGGTAAGGCCACAAGGAATCATGGCGCCATGGTGACACTCTGTAGCTTTCTCAAACTCAGGAGATTATTGTGTCATGATGGAAGATGATTGAACTCAGAGGTAAGGCCACATGGAGCCAAGGAGGCATTGTGACATGAAGAAAGCAAGGATTCCACTGTGGCCCAACTGAACCACATGGAACCAAGGAGCCACTGTGACACATTGGAGCTTTTTCAGACCAAGGAGACCATTGTGACGTGATGGAAGATGATTGAACTCACAGGTAAGGCCACATTCATTCAAGGAGTCGATTTGACACGAAGAATGCAAGGACTCCTATGTGACACGACAGATCCGCATGGCGCATGGAACCAAGGGGCCACAGTTACACAGTGGAGCTTTTTGAGACCAAGGAGTCATTGTGACATGATGGAAGATGCTGAAACCAACAGGCAAGGCCACATGGAGCCAAGAGCCATTGTGACATGAAGAAAGCACATTTAACATTGCGACATGACAGAACTGCATGGAACCAAGGGGCCACTGTGACACAATGGAGCTTTTGGAAACCAAGGAGACCATTGTGACATGGTGGAAAGCAAGGATTCCAGAGGTGCCTAATAGAACCACATCGAACCAAGCAGTCACTGTGACACAGTGGAGCTTTTTAAGGCCAAGGAGACCATTGCGACACAATGGAAGTGATTGAACACACAGGTAAGGCCACTTGAAGCCAAGCAGCCGTTCTCACACAAAGAAAGCAAGGATTCCATTGTGACATGAGAGATCCGCATGGCGCATGGAACCAAGGGGCCACAGTTACACAGTGGAGCTTTTTGAGACCAAGGAGTCATTGTGACATGATGGAAGATGCTGAAACCAACAGGCAAGGCCACATGCAGCCAGGGGCCATTGTGACATGAAGAAAGCAAGGATTCCATTGTGACATGACAGAACTGCATGGAACCAAGGGGACACTGTGACACAATGGAGCTTTTGGAAACCAAGGAGACCATTGTGACATGGTGGAAGATGATTGAACCAACAGGTAAGGCCACATGGAACGGAGGAGCCATGGTGACACTCTGTAGAGCTTTTTCAATCCAAGGAGACTATTATGACATGATGGCAGATGATTGAACTCACAGGTAAGGCCACATGGAGACGAGGAGGCATTGTGACATGAAGAAAGCAAGGATTCCATTGTGGCCTAACTGAACCACATGAAACTAAGGGGCCGGCCGCTGTGACACAGTGGAACTTTTTCAGACCCAGGAGACCATTGTGACATGATGGAAGATGATTGAACCAACAGGTAAGGCCCCATGGAATGAAGGAGCCCTGGTGACACTGTAGAGCTTTTTTAAGCCAAGGAGATTATGGTGACGTGATGGAAGATGATTGAACTCAGAGGTAAGGCCACATGGAGCCAAGGAGGCACTGTGACATGACGAAAGCAAGGATTCCATTGTGGCCTAAGAGAACATCATGGAACCATGGAGCCACTGTGACACAGTGGAGTTTTTTCAAACTCAGGAGATGATTGTGACATGATGGCAGATGATTGAACAAACAGGCAAGGCCACATGCAGTCAAGGAGTCATTTTGATATGAAGAAAGCAAGGACTACATTGTGACACGACAGAACCGCATGGAACCAAGAGGCCACTGTGACACATTGGAGCTTTTTCCGACCAAGGAGACCATTATGACATGATGGAAGAAGAATAAACCAACAGGTAAGGCCACATGGAGCCAAGGAGGCATTGTGACATGACGAAGGCAAGGATTCCACTGTGGCCTGACTGAACCACATGGAACCAAGGAGCCACTGTGACACAGGGGAGTTTTTTCAAACTCAGGAGACCATTGTGACATGATGGAAGATGATGGAACTCACAGGTAGGGCCACATTAAAATGAGGAGCCATGGTGACACTGTAGAGCTTTGCAATCCAAGGAGACTATTAAGACATGATGGCAGATGATTGAACTCAGAAGTAAGGCCACATGGAGACAAAGAGGCATTTTGACATGAAGAAAGCAAGGATTCCACTGTGGCCTAACAGAACCACATGGAACCAAGGAGCCACTGGGACACAGAGGAGCTTTTTCAGTCCAAGGCGACCGTTGGGACATGATGGAAGATGATTGAACTCACAGGTAAGGCCACATTCATTCAAGGAGTCAATTTTACACGAAGAAAGCAAGGATTCCATTGTGACACAACAGATCCGCATGGCGCATGGAACCAAGAGGCCACTGTGTCACATAGGAGCTTTTTCAGACCAAGGAGACCATTGTGACATGATGGAAGAAGATTAAACCAATAGGTAAGGCCACATGGAACGGAGGAGCCATGGTGACACTCTGTAGAGCTTTTTCAATCCAAGGAGACTATTATGACATGATGGCAGATGATTGAACTCACAGGTAAGGCCACATGGAGACGAGGAGGCATTGTGACATGAAGAAAGCAAGGATTCCATTGTGGCCTAACTGAACCACATGAAACTAAGGGGCCGGCCGCTGTGACACAGTGGAACTTTTTCAGACTCAGGAGACCATTGTGACATGATGGAAGATGATTGAACCAACAGGTAAGGCCCCATGGAATGAAGGAGCCTTGGTGACACTGTAGAGCTTTTTCAAGCCAAGGAGATTATGGTGACGTGATGGAAGATGATTGAACTCAGAGGTAAGGCCACATGGAGCCAAGGAGGCACTGTGACATGAAGAAAGCAAGGATTCCATTGTGGCCTAACTGAACCACATGAAACTAAGGGGCCGGCCGCTGTGACACAGTGGAACTTTTTCAGACCCAGGAGACCATTGTGACATGATGGAAGATGATTGAACCAACAGGTAAGGCCCCATGGAATGAAGGAGCCTTGGTGACACTGTAGAGCTTTTTCAAGCCAAGGAGATTATGGTGACGTGATGGAAGATGATTGAACTCAGAGGTAAGGCCACATGGAGCCAAGGAGGCACTGTGACATGACGAAAGCAAGGATTCCATTGTGGCCTAAGAGAACATCATGGAACCATGGAGCCACTGTGACACAGTGGAGTTTTTTAGAACTCAGGAGATGATTGTGACATGATGGCAGATGATTGAACAAACAGGCAAGGCCACATGCAGTCAAGGAGTTGTTTTGATATGAAGAAAGCAAGGACTCCATTGTGACACGACAGAACCGCATGGCGCATGGAACCAAGAGGCCACTGTGACACATTGGAGCTTTTTCAGACCAAGGAGACCATTATGACATGATGGGAGAAGAATAAACCAACAGGTAAGGCCACATGGAGCCAAGGAGGCATTGTGACATGACGAAGGCAAGGATTCCACTGTGGCCTGACTGAACCACATGGAACCAAGGAGCCACTGTGACACAGGGGAGTTTTTTCAAACTCAGGAGACGATTGTGACATGATGGAAGATGATTGAACTCACAGGTAAGGCCACATTAAAATGAGGAGCCATGGTGACACTGTAGAGCTTTGCAATCCAAGGAGACTATTATGACATGATGGCAGATGATTGCACTCAGAGGTAAGGCCACATGGAGACAAGGAGGCATTGTGACATGAAGAAAGCAAGGATTCCACTGTGGCCTAACAGAACCACATGGAACCAAGGAGCCACTGGGACACAGAGGAGCTTTTTCAGTCCAAGGAGACTATTATGACATGATGGAAGATGATTGAACTCACAGGTAAGGCCACATGGAGCCAAGTATTCTTTTTGACAGGAAAAAAGCAAGGACTCCTTTGTGACATGACAGAACCGCATGGCGCGTGGAACCAAGTGGCCACTGTGACACATTGGAGCTTATTCAGACTTAGGAGTTATTGTGACATGATGGAAGATGATTGAACCAACAGGTAAGGCCACATGGAATCATGGCGCCATGGTGACACTGTAGAGCTTTTTCAATCCAAGGAGACAATTATGACATGATGTCAGATGATTGAACTCAGAGGTAAGGCCACATGGAGCCAAGGAGGCATTGTGACATGAAGAAAGCAAGGATTCCATTGTGGTCTAACAGAACCACATGGAACCAAGGAGCCACTGGGACACAGTGGAGGTTTTTCAGTCCAAGGAGATCATTGTGACATGATGGAAGATGATTGAACTCTAAGGTATGGCCACATGCAGACTGGGAGTCGTTTTGACACGAAGAAAGCAAGGATTCCATTGTGACACAACAGAACCACATGGCACATGGAACCAAGAGGCCACTGTGACACATTGGAGCTTTTTGAGACCCAGGAGACCATTGTGACATGATGGAAGAAGATTGAACCAACAGGTAAGGCCACATGGAACGGAGGAGCCATGGTGACACTCATGATGGAGCTTTTTCAATCCAAGGAGACTATTATGACATGATGGCAGATGATTGAACTCACAGGTAAGGCCACATGGAGACGAGGAGGCATTGTGACATGAAGAAAGCAAGGATTCCATTGTGGCCTAACTGAACCACATGAAACTAAGGGGCCGGCCGCTGTGACACAATGGAACTTTTTTGGACCCAGGAGACCATTGTGACATGATGGAAGATGATTGAAAGAACATGTAAGGCCCCATGGAATGAAGGAGCCTTGGAGACACACTAGAGCATTTTCAAGCCAAGGAGATTATGGTGACGTGATGGAAGATGATTGAACTCCGAGGTAAGGCCACATGGAGCCAAGGAGGCATTGTGACATGAAGAAAGCAAGGATTCCATTGTGGCCTAAGAGAACATCATGGAACCATGGAGCCACAGTTACACAGTGGAGCTTTTTGAGACCAAGGAGTCATTGTGACATGATGGAATATGCTGAAACCAACAGGCAAGGCCACATGGAGCCAAGAGCCATTGTGACATGAAGAAAGCACATTTAACATTGCGACATGACAGAACTGCATGGAACCAAGGGGCCACTGTGACAGAATGGAGCTTTTGGAAACCAAGGAGACCATTGTGACATGGTGGAAGATGATTGAACCAACAGGTAAGGCCACATGGAATCATGGCGCCATGGTGACACTCTGTAGCTTTCTCAAACCAAGGAGATTTTTGTGACATGATGGAAGATGATTGAACTCAGAGGTAAGGCCACATGGAGACAAGGAGGCACTTTGACATGACGAAGGCAAGGATTCCACTGTGGCCCAACTGAACCACATGGAACCAAGGAGCCACTGTGACACAGGGGAGTTTTTTCAAACTCAGGAGACGATTGTGACATGATGGAAGATGATGGAACTCACAGGTAGGGCCACATTAAAATGAGGAGCCATGGTGACACTGTAGAGCTTTGCAATCCAAGGAGACTATTATGACATGATGGCAGATGATTGAACTCAGAGGTAAGGCCACATGGAGACAAGGAGGCATTGTGACATGAAGAAAGCAAGGATTCCACTGTGGCCTAACAGAACCGCATGGAACCAAGGAGCCACTGGGACACAGTGGAGCTTTTTCAGTCCAAGGAGACCGTTGGGACATGATGGAAGATGATTGAACTCACAGGTAAGGCCACATGGAGCCAAGTATTCTTTTTGACAGGAAGAAAGCAAGGACTCCTTTGTGACATGACAGAACCGCATGGCGCGTGGAACCAAGGGGCCACTGTTACACAGTGGAGCTTTTTCAGACCAAGGAGTTATTGTGATATGATGGAAGATGCTTGAACCAACAGGTAAGGCCCCATGGAATGAAGGAGCCCTGGTGACACTCTAGAGCTTTTTCAAGCCAAGGAGATTTTGTGACGTGATGGAAGATGATTGAACTCCGAGGTAAGGCCACATGGAGCCAAGGAGGCACTTTGACATGACGAAAGCAAGGATTCCAGTGTGGCCTAAGTGAACCTGATGGAACCAAGGAGCCACTGTGACACAGTGGGGTTTTTTCAAACTCAGGAGACGATTGTGACATGATGGAAGAAGCTGAAACCAACAGGCAAGGCCACATGGAGCCAAGGGCCATTGTGACATGAAGAAAGCAAGGATTCCATTGTGACATGACAGAACTGCATGGAACCAAGGGGCCACTGTGACACAATGGAGCTTTTGGAAACCAAGGAGACCATTGTGACATGGTGGAAGATGATTGAACCAACAGGTAAGGCCACAAGGAATCATGGCGCCATGGTGACACTCTGTAGCTTTCTCAAACTCAGGAGATTATTGTGTCATGATGGAAGATGATTGAACTCAGAGGTAAGGCCACATGGAGCCAAGGAGGCATTGTGACATGAAGAAAGCAAGGATTCCACTGTGGCCCAACTGAACCACATGGAACCAAGGAGCCACTGTGACACATTGGAGCTTTTTCAGACCAAGGAGACCATTGTGACGTGATGGAAGATGATTGAACTCACAGGTAAGGCCACATTCATTCAAGGAGTCTATTTGACACGAAGAATGCAAGGACTCCTATGTGACACGACAGATCCGCATGGCGCATGGAACCAAGGGGCCACAGTTACACAGTGGAGCTTTTTGAGACCAAGGAGTCATTGTGACATGATGGAAGATGCTGAAACCAACAGGCAAGGCCACATGGAGCCAAGAGCCATTGTGACATGAAGAAAGCACATTTAACATTGCGACATGACAGAACTGCATGGAACCAAGGGGCCACTGTGACACAATGGAGCTTTTGGAAACCAAGGAGACCATTGTGACATGGTGGAAAGCAAGGATTCCAGAGGTGCCTAATAAAACCACATCGAACCAAGCAGTCACTGTGACACAGTGGAGCTTTTTAAGGCCAGGGAGACCATTGCGACACAATGGAAGTGATTGAACACACAGGTAAGGCCACTTGAAGCCAAGCAGCCGTTCTCACACAAAGAAAGCAAGGATTCCATTGTGACATGAGAGATCCGCATGGCGCATGGAACCAAGGGGCCACAGTTACACAGTGGAGCTTTTTGAGACCAAGGAGTCATTGTGACATGATGGAAGATGCTGAAACCAACAGGCAAGGCCACATGCAGCCAGGGGCCATTGTGACATGAAGAAAGCAAGGATTCCATTGTGACATGACAGAACTGCATGGAACCAAGGGGCCACTGTGACACAATGGAGCTTTTGGAAACCAAGGAGACCATTGTGACATGGTGGAAGATGATTGAACCAACAGGTAAGGCCACATGGAACGGAGGAGCCATGGTGACTCTCTGTAGAGCTTTTTCAATCCAAGGAGACTATTATGACATGATGGCAGATGATTGAACTCACAGGTAAGGCCACATGGAGACGAGGAGGCATTGTGACATGAAGAAAGCAAGGATTCCATTGTGGCCTAACTGAACCACATGAAACTAAGGGGCCGGCCGCTGTGACACAGTGGAACTTTTTCAGACCCAGGAGACCATTGTGACATGATGGAAGATGATTGAACCAACAGGTAAGGCCCCATGGAATGAAGGAGCCCTGGTGACACTGTAGAGCTTTTTTAAGCCAAGGAGATTATGGTGACGTGATGGAAGATGATTGAACTCAGAGGTAAGGCCACATGGAGACAAGGAGGCACTGTGACATGACGAAAGCAAGGATTCCATTGTGGCCTAAGAGAACATCATGGAACCATGGAGCCACTGTGACACAGTGGAGTTTTTTCAAACTCAGGAGATGATTGTGACATGATGGCAGATGATTGAACAAACAGGCAAGGCCACATGCAGTCAAGGAGTCATTTTGATATGGAGAAAGCAAGGACTACATTGTGACACGACAGAACCGCATGGAACCAAGAGGCCACTGTGACACATTGGAGCTTTTTCCGACCAAGGAGACCATTATGACATGATGGAAGAAGAATAAACCAACAGGTAAGGCCACATGGAGCCAAGGAGGCATTGTGACATGACGAAGGCAAGGATTCCACTGTGGCCTGACTGAACCACATGGAACCAAGGAGCCACTGTGACACAGGGGAGTTTTTTCAAACTCAGGAGACCATTGTGACATGATGGAAGATGATGGAACTCACAGGTAGGGCCACATTAAAATGAGGAGCCATGGTGACACTGTAGAGCTTTGCAATCCAAGGAGACTATTAAGACATGATGGCAGATGATTGAACTCAGAAGTAAGGCCACATGGAGACAAAGAGGCATTTTGACATGAAGAAAGCAAGGATTCCACTGTGGCCTAACAGAACCACATGGAACCAAGGAGCCACTGTGACACATTGGAGCTTTTTCAGACCAAGGAGACCATTGTGACGTGATGGAAGATGATTGAACTCACAGGTAAGGCCACATTCATTCAAGGAGTCTATTTGACACGAAGAATGCAAGGACTCCTATGTGACACGACAGATCCGCATGGCGCATGGAACCAAGGGGCCACAGTTACACAGTGGAGCTTTTTGAGACCAAGGAGTCATTGTGACATGATGGAAGATGCTGAAACCAACAGGCAAGGCCACATGGAGCCAAGAGCCATTGTGACATGAAGAAAGCACATTTAACATTGCGACATGACAGAACTGCATGGAACCAAGGGGCCACTGTGACACAATGGAGCTTTTGGAAACCAAGGAGACCATTGTGACATGGTGGAAAGCAAGGATTCCAGAGGTGCCTAATAAAACCACATCGAACCAAGCAGTCACTGTGACACAGTGGAGCTTTTTAAGGCCAGGGAGACCATTGCGACACAATGGAAGTGATTGAACACACAGGTAAGGCCACTTGAAGCCAAGCAGCCGTTCTCACACAAAGAAAGCAAGGATTCCATTGTGACATGAGAGATCCGCATGGCGCATGGAACCAAGGGGCCACAGTTACACAGTGGAGCTTTTTGAGACCAAGGAGTCATTGTGACATGATGGAAGATGCTGAAACCAACAGGCAAGGCCACATGCAGCCAGGGGCCATTGTGACATGAAGAAAGCAAGGATTCCATTGTGACATGACAGAACTGCATGGAACCAAGGGGCCACTGTGACACAATGGAGCTTTTGGAAACCAAGGAGACCATTGTGACATGGTGGAAGATGATTGAACCAACAGGTAAGGCCACATGGAACGGAGGAGCCATGGTGACTCTCTGTAGAGCTTTTTCAATCCAAGGAGACTATTATGACATGATGGCAGATGATTGAACTCACAGGTAAGGCCACATGGAGACGAGGAGGCATTGTGACATGAAGAAAGCAAGGATTCCATTGTGGCCTAACTGAACCACATGAAACTAAGGGGCCGGCCGCTGTGACACAGTGGAACTTTTTCAGACCCAGGAGACCATTGTGACATGATGGAAGATGATTGAACCAACAGGTAAGGCCCCATGGAATGAAGGAGCCCTGGTGACACTGTAGAGCTTTTTTAAGCCAAGGAGATTATGGTGACGTGATGGAAGATGATTGAACTCAGAGGTAAGGCCACATGGAGACAAGGAGGCACTGTGACATGACGAAAGCAAGGATTCCATTGTGGCCTAAGAGAACATCATGGAACCATGGAGCCACTGTGACACAGTGGAGTTTTTTCAAACTCAGGAGATGATTGTGACATGATGGCAGATGATTGAACAAACAGGCAAGGCCACATGCAGTCAAGGAGTCATTTTGATATGGAGAAAGCAAGGACTACATTGTGACACGACAGAACCGCATGGAACCAAGAGGCCACTGTGACACATTGGAGCTTTTTCCGACCAAGGAGACCATTATGACATGATGGAAGAAGAATAAACCAACAGGTAAGGCCACATGGAGCCAAGGAGGCATTGTGACATGACGAAGGCAAGGATTCCACTGTGGCCTGACTGAACCACATGGAACCAAGGAGCCACTGTGACACAGGGGAGTTTTTTCAAACTCAGGAGACCATTGTGACATGATGGAAGATGATGGAACTCACAGGTAGGGCCACATTAAAATGAGGAGCCATGGTGACACTGTAGAGCTTTGCAATCCAAGGAGACTATTAAGACATGATGGCAGATGATTGAACTCAGAAGTAAGGCCACATGGAGACAAAGAGGCATTTTGACATGAAGAAAGCAAGGATTCCACTGTGGCCTAACAGAACCACATGGAACCAAGGAGCCACTGGGACACAGAGGAGCTTTTTCAGTCCAAGGCGACCGTTGGGACATGATGGAAGATGATTGAACTCACAGGTAAGGCCACATTCATTCAAGGAGTCAATTTTACACGAAGAAAGCAAGGATTCCATTGTGACACAACAGATCCGCATGGCGCATGGAACCAAGAGGCCACTGTGTCACATAGGAGCTTTTTCAGACCAAGGAGACCATTGTGACATGATGGAAGAAGATTAAACCAATAGGTAAGGCCACATGGAACGGAGGAGCCATGGTGACACTCTGTAGAGCTTTTTCAATCCAAGGAGACTATTATGACATGATGGCAGATGATTGAACTCACAGGTAAGGCCACATGGAGACGAGGAGGCATTGTGACATGAAGAAAGCAAGGATTCCATTGTGGCCTAACTGAACCACATGAAACTAAGGGGCCGGCCGCTGTGACACAGTGGAACTTTTTCAGACTCAGGAGACCATTGTGACATGATGGAAGATGATTGAACCAACAGGTAAGGCCCCATGGAATGAAGGAGCCTTGGTGACACTGTAGAGCTTTTTCAAGCCAAGGAGATTATGGTGACGTGATGGAAGATGATTGAACTCAGAGGTAAGGCCACATGGAGCCAAGGAGGCATTGTGACATGACGAAAGCAAGGATTCCATTGTGGCCTAACTGAACCACATGAAACTAAGTGGCCGGCCGCTGTGACACAGTGGAACTTTTTCAGACCCAGGAGACCATTGTGACATGATGGAAGATGATTGAACCAACAGGTAAGGCCCCATGGAATGAAGGAGCCTTGGTGACACTGTAGAGCTTTTTCAAGCCAAGGAGATTATGGTGACGTGATGGAAGATGATTGAACTCAGAGGTAAGGCCACATGGAGCCAAGGAGGCACTGTGACATGACGAAAGCAAGGATTCCATTGTGGCCTAAGAGAACATCATGGAACCATGGAGCCACTGTGACACAGTGGAGTTTTTTAGAACTCAGGAGATGATTGTGACATGATGGCAGATGATTGAACAAACAGGCAAGGCCACATGCAGTCAAGGAGTTGTTTTGATATGAAGAAAGCAAGGACTCCATTGTGACACGACAGAACCACATGGCGCATGGAACCAAGAGGCCACTGTGACACATTGGAGCTTTTTCAGACCAAGGAGACCATTATGACATGATGGGAGAAGAATAAACCAACAGGTAAGGCCACATGGAGCCAAGGAGGCATTGTGACATGACGAAGGCAAGGATTCCACTGTGGCCTGACTGAACCACATGGAACCAAGGAGCCACTGTGACACAGGGGAGTTTTTTCAAACTCAGGAGACGATTGTGACATGATGGAAGATGATTGAACTCACAGGTAAGGCCACATTAAAATGAGGAGCCATGGTGACACTGTAGAGCTTTGCAATCCAAGGAGACTATTATGACATGATGGCAGATGATTGCACTCAGAGGTAAGGCCACATGGAGACAAGGAGGCATTGTGACATGAAGAAAGCAAGGATTCCACTGTGGCCTAACAGAACCACATGGAACCAAGGAGCCACTGGGACACAGAGGAGCTTTTTCAGTCCAAGGAGACTATTATGACATGATGGAAGATGATTGAACTCACAGGTAAGGCCACATGGAGCCAAGTATTCTTTTTGACAGGAAAAAAGCAAGGACTCCTTTGTGACATGACAGAACCGCATGGCGCGTGGAACCAAGGGGCCACTGTTACACAGTGGAGCTTTTTCAGACCAAGGAGTTATTGTGATATGATGGAAGATGATTGAACCAACAGGTAAGGCCCCATGGAATGAAGGAGCCCTGGTGACACTCTAGAGCTTTTTCAAGCCAAGGAGATTTTGTGACGTGATGGAAGATGATTGAACTCCGAGGTAAGGCCACATGGAGCCAAGGAGGCACTTTGACATGACGAAAGCAAGGATTCCAGTGTGGCCTAAGTGAACCTGATGGAACCAAGGAGCCACTGTGACACAGTGGGGTTTTTTCAAACTCAGGAGATGATTGTGACATGATGGAAGAAGCTGAAACCAACAGGCAAAGCCACATGGAGCCAAGGGCCATTGTGACATGAAGAAAGCAAGGATTCCATTGTGACATGACAGAACTGCATGGAACCAAGGGGCCACTGTGACACAATGGAGCTTTTGGAAACCAAGGAGACCATTGTGACATGGTGGAAGATGATTGAACCAACAGGTAAGGCCACAAGGAATCATGGCGCCATGGTGACACTCTGTAGCTTTCTCAAACTCAGGAGATTATTGTGTCATGATGGAAGATGATAGAACTCACAGGTAAGGCCACATGGAGCCAAGGAGTCATTGTGACATGAAGAAACCAAGGATTCCAGAGGTGCCTAACTGAACCACATGGAACCAAGGAGCCACTGTGACACATTGGAGCTTTTTCAGACCAAGGAGACCATTGTGACGTGATGGAAGATGATTGAACTCACAGGTAAGGCCACATTCATTCAAGGAGTCTATTTGACACGAAGAATGCAAGGACTCCTATGTGACACGACAGATCCGCATGGCGCATGGAACCAAGGGGCCACAGTTACACAGTGGAGCTTTTTGAGACCAAGGAGTCATTGTGACATGATGGAAGATGCTGAAACCAACAGGCAAGGCCACATGGAGCCAAGAGCCATTGTGACATGAAGAAAGCACATTTAACATTGCGACATGACAGAACTGCATGGAACCAAGGGGCCACTGTGACACAATGGAGCTTTTGGAAACCAAGGAGACCATTGTGACATGGTGGAAAGCAAGGATTCCAGAGGTGCCTAATAAAACCACATCGAACCAAGCAGTCACTGTGACACAGTGGAGCTTTTTAAGGCCAGGGAGACCATTGCGACACAATGGAAGTGATTGAACACACAGGTAAGGCCACTTGAAGCCAAGCAGCCGTTCTCACACAAAGAAAGCAAGGATTCCATTGTGACATGAGAGATCCGCATGGCGCATGGAACCAAGGGGCCACAGTTACACAGTGGAGCTTTTTGAGACCAAGGAGTCATTGTGACATGATGGAAGATGCTGAAACCAACAGGCAAGGCCACATGCAGCCAGGGGCCATTGTGACATGAAGAAAGCAAGGATTCCATTGTGACATGACAGAACTGCATGGAACCAAGGGGCCACTGTGACACAATGGAGCTTTTGGAAACCAAGGAGACCATTGTGACATGGTGGAAGATGATTGAACCAACAGGTAAGGCCACATGGAACGGAGGAGCCATGGTGACTCTCTGTAGAGCTTTTTCAATCCAAGGAGACTATTATGACATGATGGCAGATGATTGAACTCACAGGTAAGGCCACATGGAGACGAGGAGGCATTGTGACATGAAGAAAGCAAGGATTCCATTGTGGCCTAACTGAACCACATGAAACTAAGGGGCCGGCCGCTGTGACACAGTGGAACTTTTTCAGACCCAGGAGACCATTGTGACATGATGGAAGATGATTGAACCAACAGGTAAGGCCCCATGGAATGAAGGAGCCCTGGTGACACTGTAGAGCTTTTTTAAGCCAAGGAGATTATGGTGACGTGATGGAAGATGATTGAACTCAGAGGTAAGGCCACATGGAGACAAGGAGGCACTGTGACATGACGAAAGCAAGGATTCCATTGTGGCCTAAGAGAACATCATGGAACCATGGAGCCACTGTGACACAGTGGAGTTTTTTCAAACTCAGGAGATGATTGTGACATGATGGCAGATGATTGAACAAACAGGCAAGGCCACATGCAGTCAAGGAGTCATTTTGATATGGAGAAAGCAAGGACTACATTGTGACACGACAGAACCGCATGGAACCAAGAGGCCACTGTGACACATTGGAGCTTTTTCCGACCAAGGAGACCATTATGACATGATGGAAGAAGAATAAACCAACAGGTAAGGCCACATGGAGCCAAGGAGGCATTGTGACATGACGAAGGCAAGGATTCCACTGTGGCCTGACTGAACCACATGGAACCAAGGAGCCACTGTGACACAGGGGAGTTTTTTCAAACTCAGGAGACCATTGTGACATGATGGAAGATGATGGAACTCACAGGTAGGGCCACATTAAAATGAGGAGCCATGGTGACACTGTAGAGCTTTGCAATCCAAGGAGACTATTAAGACATGATGGCAGATGATTGAACTCAGAAGTAAGGCCACATGGAGACAAAGAGGCATTTTGACATGAAGAAAGCAAGGATTCCACTGTGGCCTAACAGAACCACATGGAACCAAGGAGCCACTGGGACACAGAGGAGCTTTTTCAGTCCAAGGCGACCGTTGGGACATGATGGAAGATGATTGAACTCACAGGTAAGGCCACATTCATTCAAGGAGTCAATTTTACACGAAGAAAGCAAGGATTCCATTGTGACACAACAGATCCGCATGGCGCATGGAACCAAGAGGCCACTGTGTCACATAGGAGCTTTTTCAGACCAAGGAGACCATTGTGACATGATGGAAGAAGATTAAACCAATAGGTAAGGCCACATGGAACGGAGGAGCCATGGTGACACTCTGTAGAGCTTTTTCAATCCAAGGAGACTATTATGACATGATGGCAGATGATTGAACTCACAGGTAAGGCCACATGGAGACGAGGAGGCATTGTGACATGAAGAAAGCAAGGATTCCATTGTGGCCTAACTGAACCACATGAAACTAAGGGGCCGGCCGCTGTGACACAGTGGAACTTTTTCAGACTCAGGAGACCATTGTGACATGATGGAAGATGATTGAACCAACAGGTAAGGCCCCATGGAATGAAGGAGCCTTGGTGACACTGTAGAGCTTTTTCAAGCCAAGGAGATTATGGTGACGTGATGGAAGATGATTGAACTCAGAGGTAAGGCCACATGGAGCCAAGGAGGCATTGTGACATGACGAAAGCAAGGATTCCATTGTGGCCTAACTGAACCACATGAAACTAAGTGGCCGGCCGCTGTGACACAGTGGAACTTTTTCAGACCCAGGAGACCATTGTGACATGATGGAAGATGATTGAACCAACAGGTAAGGCCCCATGGAATGAAGGAGCCTTGGTGACACTGTAGAGCTTTTTCAAGCCAAGGAGATTATGGTGACGTGATGGAAGATGATTGAACTCAGAGGTAAGGCCACATGGAGCCAAGGAGGCACTGTGACATGACGAAAGCAAGGATTCCATTGTGGCCTAAGAGAACATCATGGAACCATGGAGCCACTGTGACACAGTGGAGTTTTTTAGAACTCAGGAGATGATTGTGACATGATGGCAGATGATTGAACAAACAGGCAAGGCCACATGCAGTCAAGGAGTTGTTTTGATATGAAGAAAGCAAGGACTCCATTGTGACACGACAGAACCACATGGCGCATGGAACCAAGAGGCCACTGTGACACATTGGAGCTTTTTCAGACCAAGGAGACCATTATGACATGATGGGAGAAGAATAAACCAACAGGTAAGGCCACATGGAGCCAAGGAGGCATTGTGACATGACGAAGGCAAGGATTCCACTGTGGCCTGACTGAACCACATGGAACCAAGGAGCCACTGTGACACAGGGGAGTTTTTTCAAACTCAGGAGACGATTGTGACATGATGGAAGATGATTGAACTCACAGGTAAGGCCACATTAAAATGAGGAGCCATGGTGACACTGTAGAGCTTTGCAATCCAAGGAGACTATTATGACATGATGGCAGATGATTGCACTCAGAGGTAAGGCCACATGGAGACAAGGAGGCATTGTGACATGAAGAAAGCAAGGATTCCACTGTGGCCTAACAGAACCACATGGAACCAAGGAGCCACTGGGACACAGAGGAGCTTTTTCAGTCCAAGGAGACTATTATGACATGATGGAAGATGATTGAACTCACAGGTAAGGCCACATGGAGCCAAGTATTCTTTTTGACAGGAAAAAAGCAAGGACTCCTTTGTGACATGACAGAACCGCATGGCGCGTGGAACCAAGGGGCCACTGTTACACAGTGGAGCTTTTTCAGACCAAGGAGTTATTGTGATATGATGGAAGATGATTGAACCAACAGGTAAGGCCCCATGGAATGAAGGAGCCCTGGTGACACTCTAGAGCTTTTTCAAGCCAAGGAGATTTTGTGACGTGATGGAAGATGATTGAACTCCGAGGTAAGGCCACATGGAGCCAAGGAGGCACTTTGACATGACGAAAGCAAGGATTCCAGTGTGGCCTAAGTGAACCTGATGGAACCAAGGAGCCACTGTGACACAGTGGGGTTTTTTCAAACTCAGGAGATGATTGTGACATGATGGAAGAAGCTGAAACCAACAGGCAAAGCCACATGGAGCCAAGGGCCATTGTGACATGAAGAAAGCAAGGATTCCATTGTGACATGACAGAACTGCATGGAACCAAGGGGCCACTGTGACACAATGGAGCTTTTGGAAACCAAGGAGACCATTGTGACATGGTGGAAGATGATTGAACCAACAGGTAAGGCCACAAGGAATCATGGCGCCATGGTGACACTCTGTAGCTTTCTCAAACTCAGGAGATTATTGTGTCATGATGGAAGATGATAGAACTCACAGGTAAGGCCACATGGAGCCAAGGAGTCATTGTGACATGAAGAAACCAAGGATTCCAGAGGTGCCTAACTGAACCACATGGAACCAAGGAGCCACTGTGACACAGTGGAGCTTTTTCAGACCAAGGAGACCATTGTGACATGATGGAAGATGATTGAACCTACAGGTTAGGCCACATACATTCAAGGAGTCGATTTGACACGAAGAATGCAAGGACTCGTTGTGACACAACAGAACCACATGGCGCATGGAACCAAGTGGCCACTGTGACACATTGGAGCTTATTCAGACTAAGGAGTTATTGTGACATGATGGAAGATGATTGAACCAACAGGTAAGGCCACATGGAATCATGGCGCCATGGTGACACTGTAGAGCTTTTTCAATCCAAGGAGACAATTATGACATGATGTCAGATGATTGAACTCAGAGGTAAGGCCACATGGAGCCAAGGAGGCATTGTGACATGAAGAAAGCAAGGATTCCATTGTGGTCTAACAGAACCACATGGAACCAAGGAGCCACTGGGACACAGTGGAGGTTTTTCAGTCCAAGGAGATCATTGTGACATGATGGAAGATGATTGAACTCTAAGGTATGGCCACATGCAGACTGGGAGTCGTTTTGACACGAAGAAAGCAAGGATTCCATTGTGACACAACAGAACCACATGGCACATGGAACCAAGAGGCCACTGTGACACATTGGAGCTTTTTGAGACCCAGGAGACCATTGTGACATGATGGAAGAAGATTGAACCAACAGGTAAGGCCACATGGAACGGAGGAGCCATGGTGACACTCATGATGGAGCTTTTTCAATCCAAGGAGACTATTATGACATGATGGCAGATGATTGAACTCACAGGTAAGGCCACATGGAGACGAGGAGGCATTGTGACATGAAGAAAGCAAGGATTCCATTGTGGCCTAACTGAACGACATGAAACTAAGGGGCCGGCCGCTGTGACACAATGGAACTTTTTCGGACCCAGGAGACCATTGTGACATGATGGAAGATGATTGAAACAACATGTAAGGCCCCATGGAATGAAGGAGCCTTGGTGACACACTAGAGCATTTTCAAGCCAAGGAGATTATGGTGACGTGATGGAAGATGATTGAACTCCGAGGTAAGGCCACATGGAGCCAAGGAGGCATTGTGACATGAAGAAAGCAAGGATTCCATTGTGGCCTAAGAGAACATCATGGAACCATGGAGCCACTGTGACACAGTGGAGTTTTTTCAGACCAAGGAGACCATTGTGACGTGATGGGAGATGATTGAACTCACAGGTAAGGCCACATTCATTCAAGGAGTCGATTTGACACGAAGAATGCAAGGACTCCTATGTGACACGAGAGATCCGCATGGCGCATGGAACCAAGGGGCCACAGTTACACAGTGGAGCTTTTTGAGACCAAGGAGTCGTTGTGACATGATGGAATATGCTGAAACCAACAGGCAAGGCCACATGGAGCCAAGAGCCATTGTGACATGAAGAAAGCACATTTAACATTGCGACATGACAGAACTGCATGGAACCAAGGGGCCACTGTGACACAATGGAGCTTTTGGAAACCAAGGAGACCATTGTGACATGGTGGAAGATGATTGAACCAACAGGTAAGGCCACATGGAATCATGGCGCCATGGTGACACTCTGTAGCTTTCTCAAACCAAGGAGATTTTTGTGACATGATGGAAGATGATTGAACTCAGAGGTAAGGCCACATGGAGACAAGGAGGCACTTTGACATGACGAAGGCAAGGATTCCACTGTGGCCCAACTGAACCACATGGAACCAAGGAGCCACTGTGACACAGGGGAGTTTTTTCAAACTCAGGAGACGATTGTGACATGATGGAAGATGATGGAACTCACAGGTAGGGCCACATTAAAATGAGGAGCCATGGTGACACTGTAGAGCTTTGCAATCCAAGGAGACTATTATGACATGATGGCAGATGATTGAACTCAGAGGTAAGGCCACATGGAGACAAGGAGGCATTGTGACATGAAGAAAGCAAGGATTCCACTGTGGCCTAACAGAACCGCATGGAACCAAGGAGCCACTGGGACACAGTGGAGCTTTTTCAGTCCAAGGAGACCGTTGGGACATGATGGAAGATGATTGAACTCACAGGTAAGGCCACATGGAGCCAAGTATTCTTTTTGACAGGAAGAAAGCAAGGACTCCTTTGTGACATGACAGAACCGCATGGCGCGTGGAACCAAGGGGCCACTGTTACACAGTGGAGCTTTTTCAGACCAAGGAGTTATTGTGATATGATGGAAGATGCTTGAACCAACAGGTAAGGCCCCATGGAATGAAGGAGCCCTGGTGACACTCTAGAGCTTTTTCAAGCCAAGGAGATTTTGTGACGTGATGGAAGATGATTGAACTCCGAGGTAAGGCCACATGGAGCCAAGGAGGCACTTTGACATGACGAAAGCAAGGATTCCAGTGTGGCCTAAGTGAACCTGATGGAACCAAGGAGCCACTGTGACACAGTGGGGTTTTTTCAAACTCAGGAGACGATTGTGACATGATGGAAGAAGCTGAAACCAACAGGCAAGGCCACATGGAGCCAAGGGCCATTGTGACATGAAGAAAGCAAGGATTCCATTGTGACATGACAGAACTGCATGGAACCAAGGGGCCACTGTGACACAATGGAGCTTTTGGAAACCAAGGAGACCATTGTGACATGGTGGAAGATGATTGAACCAACAGGTAAGGCCACAAGGAATCATGGCGCCATGGTGACACTCTGTAGCTTTCTCAAACTCAGGAGATTATTGTGTCATGATGGAAGATGATTGAACTCAGAGGTAAGGCCACATGGAGACAAGGAGGCATTGTGACATGAAGAAAGCAAGGATTCCACTGTGGCCCAACTGAACCACATGGAACCAAGGAGCCACTGTGACACATTGGAGCTTTTTCAGACCAAGGAGACCATTGTGACGTGATGGAAGATGATTGAACTCACAGGTAAGGCCACATTCATTCAAGGAGTCGATTTGACACGAAGAATGCAAGGACTCCTATGTGACACGACAGATCCGCATGGCGCATGGAACCAAGGGGCCACAGTTACACAGTGGAGCTTTTTGAGACCAAGGAGTCATTGTGACATGATGGAAGATGCTGAAACCAACAGGCAAGGCCACATGGAGCCAAGAGCCATTGTGACATGAAGAAAGCACATTTAACATTGCGACATGACAGAACTGCATGGAACCAAGGGGCCACTGTGACACAATGGAGCTTTTGGAAACCAAGGAGACCATTGTGACATGGTGGAAAGCAAGGATTCCAGACGTGCCTAATAGAACCACATCGAACCAAGCAGTCACTGTGACACAGTGGAGCTTTTTAAGGCCAAGGAGACCATTGCGACACAATGGAAGTGATTGAACACACAGGTAAGGCCACTTGAAGCCAAGCAGCCGTTCTCACACAAAGAAAGCAAGGATTCCATTGTGACATGAGAGATCCATGGCGCATGGAACCAAGGGGCCACAGTTACACAGTGGAGCTTTTTGAGACCAAGGAGTCATTGTGACATGATGGAAGATGCTGAAACCAACAGGCAAGGCCACATGCAGCCAGGGGCCATTGTGACATGAAGAAAGCAAGGATTCCATTGTGACATGACAGAACTGCATGGAACCAAGGGGACACTGTGACACAATGGAGCTTTTGGAAACCAAGGAGACCATTGTGACATGGTGGAAGATGATTGAACCAACAGGTAAGGCCACATGGAACGGAGGAGCCATGGTGACACTCTGTAGAGCTTTTTCAATCCAAGGAGACTATTATGACATGATGGCAGATGATTGAACTCACAGGTAAGGCCACATGGAGACGAGGAGGCATTGTGACATGAAGAAAGCAAGGATTCCATTGTGGCCTAACTGAACCACATGAAACTAAGGGGCCGGCCGCTGTGACACAGTGGAACTTTTTCAGACCCAGGAGACCATTGTGACATGATGGAAGATGATTGAACCAACAGGTAAGGCCCCATGGAATGAAGGAGCCCTGGTGACACTGTAGAGCTTTTTTAAGCCAAGGAGATTATGGTGACGTGATGGAAGATGATTGAACTCAGAGGTAAGGCCACATGGAGACAAGGAGGCACTGTGACATGACGAAAGCAAGGATTCCATTGTGGCCTAAGAGAACATCATGGAACCATGGAGCCACTGTGACACAGTGGAGTTTTTTCAAACTCAGGAGATGATTGTGACATGATGGCAGATGATTGAACAAACAGGCAAGGCCACATGCAGTCAAGGAGTCATTTTGATATGAAGAAAGCAAGGACTACATTGTGACACGACAGAACCGCATGGAACCAAGAGGCCACTGTGACACATTGGAGCTTTTTCAGACCAAGGAGACCATTATGACATGATGGAAGAAGAATAAACCAACAGGTAAGGCCACATGGAGCCAAGGAGGCATTGTGACATGACGAAGGCAAGGATTCCACTGTGGCCTGACTGAACCACATGGAACCAAGGAGCCACTGTGACACAGGGGAGTTTTTTCAAACTCAGGAGACCATTGTGACATGATGGAAGATGATGGAACTCACAGGTAGGGCCACATTAAAATGAGGAGCCATGGTGACACTGTAGAGCTTTGCAATCCAAGGAGACTATTAAGACATGATGGCAGATGATTGAACTCAGAAGTAAGGCCACATGGAGACAAAGAGGCATTTTGACATGAAGAAAGCAAGGATTCCACTGTGGCCTAACAGAACCACATGGAACCAAGGAGCCACTGGGACACAGAGGAGCTTTTTCAGTCCAAGGAGACCGTTGGGACATGATGGAAGATGATTGAACACACAGGGAAGGCCACATGGAGCCAAGTATTCTTTTTGACAGGAAAAAAGCAAGGACTCCTTTGTGACATGACAGAACCGCATGGCGCGTGGAACCAAGGGGCCACTGTTACACAGTGGAGCTTTTTCAGACCAAGGAGTTATTGTGATATGATGGAAGATGCTTGAACCAACAGGTAAGGCCCCATGGAATGAAGGAGCCCTGGTGACACTCTAGAGCTTTTTCAAGCCAAGGAGACAATTATGACATGATGTCAGATGATTGAACTCCGAGGTAAGGCCACATGGAGCCAAGGAGGCACTTTGACATGACGAAAGCAAGGATTCCAGTGTGGCCTAAGTGAACCTGATGGAACCAAGGAGCCACTGTGACACAGTGGGGTTTTTTCAAACTCAGGAGACGATTGTGACATGATGGAAGAAGCTGAAACCAACAGGCAAGGCCACATGCAGCCAAGGGCCATTGTGACATGAAGAAAGCAAGGATTCCATTGTGACATGACAGAACTGCATGGAACCAAGGGGCCACTGTGACACAATGGAGCTTTTGGAAACCAAGGAGACCATTGTGACATGGTGGAAGATGATTGAACCAACAGGTAAGGCCACAAGGAATCATGGCGCCATGGTGACACTCTGTAGCTTTCTCAAACTCAGGAGATTATTGTGTCATGATGGAAGATGATTGAACTCAGAGGTAAGGCCACATGGAGCCAAGGAGGCATTGTGACATGAAGAAAGCAAGGATTCCACTGTGGCCCAACTGAACCACATGGAACCAAGGAGCCACTGTGACACATTGGAGCTTTTTCAGACCAAGGAGACCATTGTGACGTGATGGAAGATGATTGAACTCACAGGTAAGGCCACATTCATTCAAGGAGTCGATTTGACACGAAGAATGCAAGGACTCCTATGTGACACGACAGATCCGCATGGCGCATGGAACCAAGGGGCCACAGTTACACAGTGGAGCTTTTTGAGACCAAGGAGTCATTGTGACATGATGGAAGATGCTGAAACCAACAGGCAAGGCTACATGCAGCCAAGAGCCATTGTGACATGAAGAAAGCACATTTAACATTGCGACATGACAGAACTGCATGGAACCAAGGGGCCACTGTGACACAATGGAGCTTTTGGAAACCAAGGAGACCATTGTGACATGGTGGAAGATGATTGAACCAACAGGTAAGGCCACATGGAATCATGGCGCCATGGTGACACTCTGTAGCTTTCTCAAACCAAGGAGATTTTTGTGACATGATGGAAGATGATTGAACTCAGAGGTAAGGCCACATGGAGACAAGGAGGCACTTTGACATGACGAAGGCAAGGATTCCACTGTGGCCTGACTGAACCACATGGAACCAAGGAGCCACTGTGACACAGGGGAGTTTTTTCAAACTCGGGAGACGATTGTGACATGATGGAAGATGATGGAACTCACAGGTAGGGCCACATTAAAATGAGGAGCCATGGTGACACTGTAGAGCTTTGCAATCCAAGGAGACTATTATGACATGATGGCAGATGATTGAACTCAGAGGTAAGGCCACATGGAGACAAGGAGGCATTGTGACATGAAGAAAGCAAGGATTCCAGAGGTGCCTAATAGAACCACATCGAACCAAGGAGTCACTGTGACACAGTGGAGCTTTTTAAGGCCAAGGAGACCATTGCGACACAATGGAAGTGATTGAACACACAGGTAAGGCCACTTGAAGCCAAGCAGCCGTTCTCACACAAAGAAAGCAAGGATTCCATTGTGACACGAGAGATCCACATGGCGCATGGAACCAAGGGGCCACAGTTACACAGTGGAGCTTTTTGAGACCAAGGAGTCATTGTGACATGATGGAAGATGCTGAAACCAACAGGCAAGGCCACATGCAGCCAGGGGCCATTGTGACATGAAGAAAGCAAGGATTCCATTGTGACCTGACAGAACTGCATGGAACCAAGGGGACACTGTGACACAATGGAGCTTTTGGAAACCAAGGAGACCATTGTGACATGGTGGAAGATGATTGAACCAACAGGTAAGGCCACATGGAACGGAGGAGCCATGGTGACACTTTGTAGAGCTTTTTCAATCCAAGGAGACTATTATGACATGATGGCAGATGATTGAACTCACAGGTAAGGCCACATGGAGACGAGGAGGCATTGTGACATGAAGAAAGCAAGGATTCCATTGTGGCCTAACTGAACCACATGAAACTAAGGGGCCGGCCGCTGTGACACAGTGGAACTTTTTCAGACCCAGGAGACCATTGTGACATGATGGAAGATGATTGAACCAACAGGTAAGGCCCCATGGAATGAAGGAGCCTTGGTGACACTGTAGAGCTTTTTCAAGCCAAGGAGATTATGGTGATGTGATGGAAGATGATTGAACTCAGAGTTAAGGCCACATGGAGCCAAGGAGGCATTGTGACATGACGAAAGCAAGGATTCCATTGTGGCCTAAGAGAACATCATGGAACCATGGAGCCACTGTGACACAGTGGAGTTTTTTCAAACTCAGGAGATGATTGTGACATGATGGCAGATGATTGAACAAACAGGCAAGGCCACATGCAGTCAAGGAGTCATTTTGATATGAAGAAAGCAAGGACTCCATTGTGACACGACAGAACCGCATGGAACCAAGAGGCCACTGTGACACATTGGAGCTTTTTCAGACCAAGGAGACCATTATGACATGATGGAAGAAGAATAAACCAACAGGTAAGGCCACATGGAGCCAAGGAGGCATTGTGACATGACGAAGGCAAGGATTCCACTGTGGCCTGACTGAACCACATGGAACCAAGGAGCCACGGTGGCACAGGGGAGTTTTTTCAAACTCAGGAGACGATTGTGACATGATGGGAGATGATTGAACTCACCGGTAAGGCCACATTAAAATGAGGAGCCATGGTGACACTGTAGAGCTTTGCAATCCAAGGAGACTATTATGACATGATGGCAGATGATTGCACTCAGAGGTAAGGCCACATGGAGACAAGGAGGCATTGTGACATGAATAAAGCAAGGATTCCACTGTGGCCTAAAAGAACCACTTGGAACCAAGGAGCCACTGGGACACAGAGGAGCTTTTTCAGTCCAAGGAGACCGTTGGGACATGATGGAAGATGATTGAACACACAGGGAAGGCCACATGGAGCCAAGTATTCTTTTTGACAGGAAAAAAGCAAGGACTCCTTTGTGACACGAGAGATCCGCATGGCGCGTGGAACCAAGGGGCCACTGTTACACAGTGGAGCTTTTTCAGACCAAGGAGTTATTGTGATATGATGGAAGATGATTGAACTCACAGGTAAGGCCACATTCATTCAAGGAGTCGATTTGACACGAAGAAAGCAAGGATTCCATTGTGACACGACAGATCCGCATGGCGCATGGAAGCAAGAGGCCACTGTGACACATTGGAGCTTTTTCAGACCAAGGAGACCATTGTGACATGATGGAAGAAGATTAAACCAACAGGTAAGGCCACATGGAGCCAAGGAGGCATTGTGACATGACGAAGGCAAGGATTCCACTGTGGCCTGACTGAACCACATGGAACCAAGGAGCCACTGTGACACAGGGGAGTTTTTTCAAACTCAGGAGACCATTGTGACATGATGGAAGATGATGGAACTCACAGGTAGGGCCACATTAAAATGAGGAGCCATGGTGACACTGTAGAGCTTTGCAATCCAAGGAGACTATTATGACATGATGGCAGATGATTGAACTCAGAAGTAAGGCCACATGGAGACAAAGAGGCATTTTGACATGAAGAAAGCAAGGATTCCACTGTGGCCTAACAGAACCACATGGAACCAAGGAGCCACTGGGACACAGAGGAGCTTTTTCAGTCCAAGGAGACCGTTGGGACATGATGGAAGATGATTGAACACACAGGGAAGGCCACATGGAGCCAAGTATTCTTTTTGACAGGAAAAAAGCAAGGACTCCTTTGTGACATGACAGAACCGCATGGCGCGTGGAACCAAGGGGCCACTGTTACACAGTGGAGCTTTTTCAGACCAAGGAGTTATTGTGATATGATGGAAGATGCTTGAACCAACAGGTAAGGCCCCATGGAATGAAGGAGCCCTGGTGACACTCTAGAGCTTTTTCAAGCCAAGGAGACAATTATGACATGATGTCAGATGATTGAACTCCGAGGTAAGGCCACATGGAGCCAAGGAGGCACTTTGACATGACGAAAGCAAGGATTCCAGTGTGGCCTAAGTGAACCTGATGGAACCAAGGAGCCACTGTGACACAGTGGGGTTTTTTCAAACTCAGGAGACGATTGTGACATGATGGAAGAAGCTGAAACCAACAGGCAAGGCCACATGCAGCCAAGGGCCATTGTGACATGAAGAAAGCAAGGATTCCATTGTGACATGACAGAACTGCATGGAACCAAGGGGCCACTGTGACACAATGGAGCTTTTGGAAACCAAGGAGACCATTGTGACATGGTGGAAGATGATTGAACCAACAGGTAAGGCCACAAGGAATCATGGCGCCATGGTGACACTCTGTAGCTTTCTCAAACTCAGGAGATTATTGTGTCATGATGGAAGATGATTGAACTCAGAGGTAAGGCCACATGGAGCCAAGGAGGCATTGTGACATGAAGAAAGCAAGGA
Organism: Anomalospiza imberbis; assembly: GCF_031753505.1. NCBI lineage: Eukaryota > Metazoa > Chordata > Aves > Passeriformes > Viduidae > Anomalospiza > Anomalospiza imberbis. The sequence continues at coordinate 56,271 of NW_027099800.1, read as the reverse complement.
TTCCACTGTGGCCCAACTGAACCACATGGAACCAAGGAGCCACTGTGACACATTGGAGCTTTTTCAGACCAAGGAGACCATTGTGACGTGATGGAAGATGATTGAACTCACAGGTAAGGCCACATTCATTCAAGGAGTCGATTTGACACGAAGAATGCAAGGACTCCTATGTGACACGACAGATCCGCATGGCGCATGGAACCAAGGGGCCACAGTTACACAGTGGAGCTTTTTGAGACCAAGGAGTCATTGTGACATGATGGAAGATGCTGAAACCAACAGGCAAGGCTACATGCAGCCAAGAGCCATTGTGACATGAAGAAAGCACATTTAACATTGCGACATGACAGAACTGCATGGAACCAAGGGGCCACTGTGACACAATGGAGCTTTTGGAAACCAAGGAGACCATTGTGACATGGTGGAAGATGATTGAACCAACAGGTAAGGCCACATGGAATCATGGCGCCATGGTGACACTCTGTAGCTTTCTCAAACCAAGGAGATTTTTGTGACATGATGGAAGATGATTGAACTCAGAGGTAAGGCCACATGGAGACAAGGAGGCACTTTGACATGACGAAGGCAAGGATTCCACTGTGGCCTGACTGAACCACATGGAACCAAGGAGCCACTGTGACACAGGGGAGTTTTTTCAAACTCGGGAGACGATTGTGACATGATGGAAGATGATGGAACTCACAGGTAGGGCCACATTAAAATGAGGAGCCATGGTGACACTGTAGAGCTTTGCAATCCAAGGAGACTATTATGACATGATGGCAGATGATTGCACTCAGAGGTAAGGCCACATGGAGACAAGGAGGCATTGTGACATGAAGAAAGCAAGGATTCCAGAGGTGCCTAATAGAACCACATCGAACCAAGGAGTCACTGTGACACAGTGGAGCTTTTTAAGGCCAAGGAGACCATTGCGACACAATGGAAGTGATTGAACACACAGGTAAGGCCACTTGAAGCCAAGCAGCCGTTCTCACACAAAGAAAGCAAGGATTCCATTGTGACACGAGAGATCCACATGGCGCATGGAACCAAGGGGCCACAGTTACACAGTGGAGCTTTTTGAGACCAAGGAGTCATTGTGACATGATGGAAGATGCTGAAACCAACAGGCAAGGCCACATGCAGCCAGGGGCCATTGTGACATGAAGAAAGCAAGGATTCCATTGTGACCTGACAGAACTGCATGGAACCAAGGGGACACTGTGACACAATGGAGCTTTTGGAAACCAAGGAGACCATTGTGACATGGTGGAAGATGATTGAACCAACAGGTAAGGCCACATGGAACGGAGGAGCCATGGTGACACTTTGTAGAGCTTTTTCAATCCAAGGAGACTATTATGACATGATGGCAGATGATTGAACTCACAGGTAAGGCCACATGGAGACGAGGAGGCATTGTGACATGAAGAAAGCAAGGATTCCATTGTGGCCTAACTGAACCACATGAAACTAAGGGGCCGGCCGCTGTGACACAGTGGAACTTTTTCAGACCCAGGAGACCATTGTGACATGATGGAAGATGATTGAACCAACAGGTAAGGCCCCATGGAATGAAGGAGCCTTGGTGACACTGTAGAGCTTTTTCAAGCCAAGGAGATTATGGTGATGTGATGGAAGATGATTGAACTCAGAGTTAAGGCCACATGGAGCCAAGGAGGCATTGTGACATGACGAAAGCAAGGATTCCATTGTGGCCTAAGAGAACATCATGGAACCATGGAGCCACTGTGACACAGTGGAGTTTTTTCAAACTCAGGAGATGATTGTGACATGATGGCAGATGATTGAACAAACAGGCAAGGCCACATGCAGTCAAGGAGTCATTTTGATATGAAGAAAGCAAGGACTCCATTGTGACACGACAGAACCGCATGGAACCAAGAGGCCACTGTGACACATTGGAGCTTTTTCAGACCAAGGAGACCATTATGACATGATGGAAGAAGAATAAACCAACAGGTAAGGCCACATGGAGCCAAGGAGGCATTGTGACATGACGAAGGCAAGGATTCCACTGTGGCCTGACTGAACCACATGGAACCAAGGAGCCACGGTGACACAGGGGAGTTTTTTCAAACTCAGGAGACGATTGTGACATGATGGGGGATGATTGAACTCACCGGTAAGGCCACATTAAAATGAGGAGCCATGGTGACACTGTAGAGCTTTGCAATCCAAGGAGACTATTATGACATGATGGCAGATGATTGCACTCAGAGGTAAGGCCACATGGAGACAAGGAGGCATTGTGACATGAATAAAGCAAGGATTCCACTGTGGCCTAACAGAACCACTTGGAACCAAGGAGCCACTGGGACACAGAGGAGCTTTTTCAGTCCAAGGAGACCGTTGGGACATGATGGAAGATGATTGAACACACAGGGAAGGCCACATGGAGCCAAGTATTCTTTTTGACAGGAAAAAAGCAAGGACTCCTTTGTGACACGAGAGATCCGCATGGCGCGTGGAACCAAGGGGCCACTGTTACACAGTGGAGCTTTTTCAGACCAAGGAGTTATTGTGATATGATGGAAGATGATTGAACTCACAGGTAAGGCCACATTCATTCAAGGAGTCGATTTGACACGAAGAAAGCAAGGATTCCATTGTGACACGACAGATCCGCATGGCGCATGGAAGCAAGAGGCCACTGTGACACATTGGAGCTTTTTCAGACCAAGGAGACCATTGTGACATGATGGAAGAAGATTAAACCAACAGGTAAGGCCACATGGAACGGAGGAGCCATGATGACTCTCTGTAGAGCTTTTTCAATCCAAGAAGATTATTATGACATGATGGGCAGATGATTGAACTCACAGGTATGGCCACATGCAGACAAGGCGGCATTGTGACATGAAGAAAGCAAGGATTCCATTGTGGCCTAACTGAACCACTTGAAACTAAGGGGCCGGCCGCTGTGACACAGTGGAACTTTTTCAGACCAAGGAGACCATTGTGACATGATGGAAGATGATTGAACCAACAGGTAAGACCCCATGGAATGAAGGAGCCCTGGTGACACTCTAGAGCTTTTTCAAGCCAAGGAGATTATGGTGACGTGATGGAAGATGATTGAACTCTGAGGTAAGGCCACATGGAGCCAAGGAGGCACTTTGACATGACGAAAGCAAGGATTCCAGTGTGGCCTAAGTGAACCTGATGGAACCAAGGAGCCACTGTGACACCAGTGGGGTTTTTTCAAACTCAGGAGACGATTGTGACATGATGGAAGAAGCTGAAACCAACAGGCAAGGCCACATGGAGCCAAGGGCCATTGTGACATGAAGAAAGCAAGGATTCCATTGTGACATGACAGAACTGCATGGAACCAAGGGGCCACTGTGACACAATGGAGCTTTTGGAAACCAAGGAGACCATTGTGACATGGTGGAAGATGATTGAACCAACAGGTAAGGCCACAAGGAATCATGGCGCCATGGTGACACTCTGTAGCTTTCTCAAACTCAGGAGATTATTGTGTCATGATGGAAGATGATTGAACTCAGAGGTAAGGCCACATGGAGCCAAGGAGGCATTGTGACATGAAGAAAGCAAGGATTCCACTGTGGCCCAACTGAACCACATGGAACCAAGGAGCCACTGTGACACATTGGAGCTTTTTCAGACCAAGGAGACCATTGTGACGTGATGGAAGATGATTGAACTCACAGGTAAGGCCACATTCATTCAAGGAGTCGATTTGACACGAAGAATGCAAGGACTCCTATGTGACACGACAGATCCGCATGGCGCATGGAACCAAGGGGCCACAGTTACACAGTGGAGCTTTTTGAGACCAAGGAGTCATTGTGACATGATGGAAGATGCTGAAACCAACAGGCAAGGCCACATGGAGCCAAGAGCCATTGTGACATGAAGAAAGCACATTTAACATTGCGACATGACAGAACTGCATGGAACCAAGGGGCCACTGTGACACAATGGAGCTTTTGGAAACCAAGGAGACCATTGTGACATGGTGGAAGATGATTGAACCAACAGGTAAGGCCACATGGAATCATGGCGCCATGGTGACACTCTGTAGCTTTCTCAAACCAAGGAGATTTTTGTGACATGATGGAAGATGATTGAACTCAGAGGTAAGGCCACATGGAGACAAGGAGGCACTTTGACATGACGAAGGCAAGGATTCCACTGTGGCCTGACTGAACCACATGGAACCAAGGAGCCACTGTGACACAGGGGAGTTTTTTCAAACTCGGGAGACCATTGTGACATGATGGAAGATGATGGAACTCACAGGTAGGGCGCCACATTAAAATGAGGAGCCATGGTGACACTGTAGAGCTTTGCAATCCAAGGAGACTATTATGACATGATGGCAGATGATTGAACTCAGAGGTAAGGCCACATGGAGACAAGGAGGCATTGTGACATGAAGAAAGCAAGGATTCCAGTGGTGCCTAACTGAACACATCGAACCAAGCAGTCACTGTGACACAGTGGAGCTTTTTAAGGCCAAGGAGACCATTGCGACACAATGGAAGTGATTGAACACACAGGTAAGGCCACTTGAAGCCAAGCAGCCCTTCTCACACAAAGAAAGCAAGGATTCCATTGTGACACGACAGATCCGCATGGCGCATGGAACCAAGGGGCCACAGTTAAAAAGTGGAGCTTTTAGATACCAAGGAATCATTGTGACATGATGGAAGATGCTGAAACCAACAGGCAAGGCCACATGGAGCCAGGGGCCATTGTGACATGAAGAAAGCAAGGATTCCATTGTGACACGAGAGATCCGCATGGCGCATGGAACCAAGGGGCCACAGTTACACAGTGGAGCTTTTTGAGACCAAGGAGTCATTGTGACATGATGGAAGATGCTGATACCAACAGGCAAGGCCACATGGAGCCAGGGGCCATTGTGACATGAAGAAAGCAAGGATTCCATTGTGACCTGACAGAACTGCATGGAACCAAGGGGCCACTGTGACACAATGGAGCTTTTGGAAACCAAGGAGACCATTGTGACATGGTGGAAGATGATTGAACCAACAGGTAAGGCCACATTGAATCATGGCGCCAGGGTGACACTCTGTAGCTTTCTCAAACTCAGGAGATTTTTGTGGCATGATGGAAGATGATTGAACTCAGAGGTAAGGCCACATGGAGACAAGGAGGCACTTTGACATGACGAAGGCAAGGATTCCGCTGTGGCCTGACTGAACCACATGGAACCAAGGAGCCACTGTGACACAGGGGAGTTTTTTCAAACTCAGGAGACGATTATGACATGATGGAAGATGATGGAACTCACAGGTAAGGCCACATGGAGCCAAGGAGGCATTGTGACATGAAGAAAGCAAGGATTCCACTGTGGCCTGACTGAACCACATGGAACCAAGGAGCCACTGTGACACATTGGAGCTTTTTCAGACCAAGAAGACCATTGTGACATGATGGAAGATGATTGAACTCACAGGTAAGGCCACATTCATTCAAGGAGTCGATTTGACACGAAGAAAGCAAGGATTCCATTTGTGACACGACAGATCCGCATGGCGCATGGAAGCAAGAGGCCACTGTGACACATTGGAGCTTTTTCAGACCAAGGAGACCATTGTGACATGATGGAAGAAGATTAAACCAACAGGTAAGGCCACATGGAACGGAGGAGCCATGATGACTCTCTGTAGAGCTTTTTCAATCCAAGGAGACTATTATGACATGATGGCAGATGATTGAACTCACAGGTATGGCCACATGCAGACAAGGAGGCATTGTGACATGAAGAAAGCAAGGATTCCATTGTGGCCTAACTGAACCACTTGAAACCAAGGGGCCGGCCGCTGTGACACAGTGGAACTTTTTCAGACCAAGGAGACCATTGTGACATGATGGAAGATGATTGAACCAACAGGTAAGGCCCCATGGAATGAAGGAGCCCTGGTGACACTCTAGAGCTTTTTCAAGCCAAGGAGATTTTGTGACGTGATGGAAGATGATTGAACTCCGAGGTAAGGCCACATGGAGCCAAGGAGGCACTTTGACATGACGAAAGCAAGGATTCCAGTGTGGCCTAAGTGAACCTGATGGAACCAAGGAGCCACTGTGACACAGTGGGGTTTTTTCAAACTCAGGAGACGATTGTGACATGATGGAAGAAGCTGAAACCAACAGGCAAGGCCACATGGAGCCAAGGGCCATTGTGACAGGAAGAAAGCAAGGATTCCATTGTGACATGACAGAACTGCATGGAACCAAGGGGCCACTGTGACACAATGGAGCTTTTGGAAACCAAGGAGACCATTGTGACATGGTGGAAGATGATTGAACCAACAGGTAAGGCCACATGGAATCATGGCGCCATGGTGACACTCTGTAGCTTTCTCAAACCAAGGAGATTTTTGTGACATGATGGAAGATGATTGAACTCAGAGGTAAGGCCACATGGAGACAAGGAGGCACTTTGACATGACGAAGGCAAGGATTCCACTGTGGCCTGACTGAACCACATGGAACCAAGGAGCCACTGTGACACAGGGGAGTTTTTTCAAACTCGGGAGACGATTGTGACATGATGGAAGATGATGGAACTCACAGGTAGGGCCACATTAAAATGAGGAGCCATGGTGACACTGTAGAGCTTTGCAATCCAAGGAGACTATTATGACATGATGGCAGATGATTGCACTCAGAGGTAAGGCCACATGGAGACAAGGAGGCATTGTGACATGAAGAAAGCAAGGATTCCAGAGGTGCCTAATAGAACCACATCGAACCAAGGAGTCACTGTGACACAGTGGAGCTTTTTAAGGCCAAGGAGACCATTGCGACACAATGGAAGTGATTGAACACACAGGTAAGGCCACTTGAAGCCAAGCAGCCGTTCTCACACAAAGAAAGCAAGGATTCCATTGTGACACGAGAGATCCACATGGCGCATGGAACCAAGGGGCCACAGTTACACAGTGGAGCTTTTTGAGACCAAGGAGTCATTGTGACATGATGGAAGATGCTGAAACCAACAGGCAAGGCCACATGGAGCCAGGGGCCATTGTGACATGAAGAAAGCAAGGATTCCATTGTGACATGACAGAACTGCATGGAACCAAGGGGCCACTGTGACACAATGGAGCTTTTGGAAACCAAGGAGACCATTGTGACATGGTGGAAGATGATTGAACCAACAGGTAAGGCCACATGGAATCATGGCGCCATGGTGACACTCTGTAGCTTTCTCAAACCAAGGCGATTTTTGTGGCATGATGGAAGATGATTGAACTCAGAGGTAAGGCCACATGGAGACAAGGAGGCACTTTGACATGACGAAGGCAAGGATTCCGCTGTGGCCTGACTGAACCACATGGAACCAAGGAGCCACTGTGACACAGGGGAGTTTTTTCAAACTCAGGAGACGATTGTGACATGATGGAAGATGATGGAACTCACAGGTAGAGCCACATTAAAATGAGGAGCCATGGTGACACTGTAGAGCTTTGCAATCCAAGGAGACTATTATGACATGATGGCAGATGATTGCACTCAGAGGTAAGGCCACATGGAGACAAGGAGGCATTGTGACATGAAGAAAGCAAGGATTCCACTGTGGCCTAACTGAACCACATGGAACCAAGGAGCCACTGGGACACAGTGGAGCTTTTTCAGACCAAGAAGACCATTGTGACATGATGGAAGATGATTGAACTCACAGGTAAGGCCACTTGAAGCCAAGCAGCCGTTCTCACACAAAGAAAGCAAGGATTCCATTGTGACACGACAGATCCGCATGGCGCATGGAAGCAAGAGGCCACTGTGACACATTGGAGCTTTTTCCGACAAAGGAGACCATTGTGACATGATGGAAGAAGATTAAACCAACAGGTAAGGCCACATGGTACGGAGGAGCCATGGTGACACTCTGTAGAGCTTTTTCAATCCAAGGAGACTATTATGACATGATGGCAGATGATTGAACTCACAGGTAAGGCCACATGCAGACGAGGAGGCATTGTGACATGAAGAAAGCAAGGATTCCATTGTGGCCTAACTGAACCACTTGAAACCAAGGGGCCGGCTGCTGTGACACAGTGGAACTATTTCAGACCAAGGAGACCATTGTGACATGATGGAAGATGATTGAACCAACAGGTAAGGCCCCATGGAATGAAGGAGCCCTGGTGACACTGTAGAGCTTTTTCAAGCCAAGAATATTATGGTGACGTGATGGAAGATGATTGAACTCAGAGGTAAGGCCACATGGAGCCAAGGAGGCACTGTGACATGACGAAAGCAAGGATTCCATTGCGGCCTAAGAGAACATCATGGAACCATGGAGCCACTGTGACACAGTGGAGTTTTTTCAAACTCAGGAGACGATTGTGACATGATGGAAGATGAATGAACTCACAGGTCGGGCCACATTAAAATGAGGAGCCATGGTGACACTGTAGAGGTTTGCAATCCAAGGAGACTATTATGACATGATGGCAGATGATTGAACTCAGAGGTAAGGCCACATGGAGACAAGGAGGCATTTTGACATGAAGAAAGCAAGGATTCCACTGTTGCCTAATAAAACCACATCGAACCAAGGAGTCACTGTAACACAGTGGAGCTTTTTAAGGCCAAGGAGACCATTGTGACGTGATGGAAGATGATTGAACTCACAGGTAAGGCCACATTCATTCAAGGAGTCGATTTGACACGAAGAATGCAAGGACTCCTATGTGACACGACAGATCCGCATGGCGCATGGAACCAAGGGGCCACAGTTACACAGTGGAGCTTTTTGAGACCAAGGAGTCATTGTGACATGATGGAAGATGCTGAAACCAACAGGCAAGGCCACATGGAGCCAAGAGCCATTGTGACATGAAGAAAGCACATTTAACATTGCGACATGACAGAACTGCATGGAACCAAGGGGCCACTGTGACACAATGGAGCTTTTGGAAACCAAGGAGACCATTGTGACATGGTGGAAGATGATTGAACCAACAGGTAAGGCCACATGGAATCATGGCGCCATGGTGACACTCTGTAGCTTTCTCAAACCAAGGAGATTTTTGTGACATGATGGAAGATGATTGAACTCAGAGGTAAGGCCACATGGAGACAAGGAGGCACTTTGACATGACGAAGGCAAGGATTCCACTGTGGCCTGACTGAACCACATGGAACCAAGGAGCCACTGTGACACATTGGAGCTTTTTCAGACCAAGGAGACCATTGTGACGTGATGGAAGATGATTGAACTCACAGGTAAGGCCACATTCATTCAAGGAGTCGATTTGACACGAAGAATGCAAGGACTCCTATGTGACATGACAGATCCGCATGGCGCATGGAAGCAAGAGGCCACTGTGACACATTGGAGCTTTTTCAGACCAAGGAGACCATTGTGACATGATGGAAGAAGATTAAACCAACAGGTAAGGCCACATGGAACGGAGGAGCCATGATGACACTCTGTAGAGCTTTTTCAATCCAAGGAGACTATTATGACATGATGGCAGATGATTGAACTCACAGGTATGGCCACATGGAGACGAGGAGGCATTGTGACATGAAGAAAGCAAGGATTCCATTGTGGCCTAACTGAACCACTTGAAACCAAGGGGCCGGCCGCTGTGACACAGTGGAACTTTTTCAGACCAAGGAGACCATTGTGACATGATGGAAGATGATTGAACCAACAGGTAAGGCCCCATGGAATGAAGGAGCCCTGGTGACACTCTAGAGCTTTTTCAAGCCAAGGAGATTATGGTGACGTGATGGAAGATGATTGAACTCCGAGGTAAGGCCACATGGAGCCAAGGAGGCACTTTGACATGACGAAAGCAAGGATTCCAGTGTGGCCTAAGTGAACCTGATGGAACCAAGGAGCCACTGTGACACAGTGGGGTTTTTTCAAACTCAGGAGACGATTGTGACATGATGGAAGAAGCTGAAACCAACAGGCAAGGCCACATGGAGCCAAGGGCCATTGTGACATGAAGAAAGCAAGGATTCCATTGTGACATGACGGAACTGCATGGAACCAAGGGGCCACTGTGACACAATGGAGCTTTTGGAAACCAAGGAGACCATTGTGACATGGTGGAAGATGATTGAACCAACAGGTAAGGCCACAAGGAATCATGGCGCCATGGTGACACTCTGTAGCTTTCTCAAACTCAGGAGATTATTGTGTCATGATGGAAGATGATTGAACTCAGAGGTAAGGCCACATGGAGACAAGGAGGCACTTTGACATGACGAAGGCAAGGATTCCACTGTGGCCTGACTGAACCACATGGAACCAAGGAGCCACTGTGACACATTGGAGCTTTTTCAGACCAAGGAGACCATTGTGACGTGATGGAAGATGATTGAACTCACAGGTAAGGCCACATTCATTCAAGGAGTCAATTTGACACGAAGAATGCAAGGACTCCTATGTGACATGACAGATCCGCATGGCGCATGGAAGCAAGAGGCCACTGTGACACATTGGAGCTTTTTCAGACCAAGGAGACCATTGTGACATGATGGAAGAAGATTAAACCAACAGGTAAGGCCACATGGAACGGAGGAGCCATGATGACACTCTGTAGAGCTTTTTCAATCCAAGGAGACTATTATGACATGATGGCAGATGATTGAACTCACAGGTATGGCCACATGGAGACGAGGAGGCATTGTGACATGAAGAAAGCAAGGATTCCATTGTGGCCTAACTGAACCACTTGAAACCAAGGGGCCGGCCGCTGTGACACAGTGGAACTTTTTCAGACCAAGGAGACCATTGTGACATGATGGAAGATGATTGAACCAACAGGTAAGGCCCCATGGAATGAAGGAGCCCTGGTGACACTCTAGAGCTTTTTCAAGCCAAGGAGATTATGGTGACGTGATGGAAGATGATTGAACTCCGAGGTAAGGCCACATGGAGCCAAGGAGGCACTTTGACATGACGAAAGCAAGGATTCCAGTGTGGCCTAAGTGAACCTGATGGAACCAAGGAGCCACTGTGACACAGTGGGGTTTTTTCAAACTCAGGAGACGATTGTGACATGATGGAAGAAGCTGAAACCAACAGGCAAGGCCACATGGAGCCAAGGGCCATTGTGACATGAAGAAAGCAAGGATTCCATTGTGACATGACGGAACTGCATGGAACCAAGGGGCCACTGTGACACAATGGAGCTTTTGGAAACCAAGGAGACCATTGTGACATGGTGGAAGATGATTGAACCAACAGGTAAGGCCACAAGGAATCATGGCGCCATGGTGACACTCTGTAGCTTTCTCAAACTCAGGAGATTATTGTGTCATGATGGAAGATGATTGAACTCAGAGGTAAGGCCACATGGAGACAAGGAGGCATTGTGACATGAAGAAAGCAAGGATTCCACTGTGGCCCAACTGAACCACATGGAACCAAGGAGCCACTGTGACACATTGGAGCTTTTTCAGACCAAGGAGACCATTGTGACGTGATGGAAGATGATTGAACTCACAGGTAAGGCCACATTCATTCAAGGAGTCGATTTGACACGAAGAATGCAAGGACTCCTATGTGACATGAGAGATCCGCATGGCGCATGGAACAAAGGGGCCACAGTTACACAGTGGAGCTTTTTGAGACCAAGGAGTCATTGTGACATGATGGAAGATGCTGAAACCAACAGGCAAGGCCACATGGAGCCAAGAGCCATTGTGACATGAAGAAAGCACATTTAACATTGCGACATGACAGAACTGCATGGAACCAAGGGGCCACTGTGACACAATGGAGCTTTTGGAAACCAAGGAGACCATTGTGACATGGTGGAAGATGATTGAACCAACAGGTAAGGCCACATGGAATCATGGCGCCATGGTGACACTCTGTAGCTTTCTCAAACCAAGGAGATTTTTGTGACATGATGGAAGATGATTGAACTCAGAGGTAAGGCCACATGGAGACAAGGAGGCACTTTGACATGACGAAGGCAAGGATTCCACTGTGGCCTGACTGAACCACATGGAACCAAGGAGCCACTGTGACACAGGGGAGTTTTTTTTCAAACTCAGGAGACGATTGTGACATGATGGAAGATGAATGAACTCACAGGTCGGGCCACATTAAAATGAGGAGCCATGGTGACACTGTAGAGGTTTGCAATCCAAGGAGACTATTATGACATGATGGCAGATGATTGAACTCAGAGGTAAGGCCACATGGAGACAAGGAGGCATTGTGACATGAAGAAAGCAAGGATTCCAGTGGTGCCTAATAGAACCACATCGAACCAAGGAGTCACTGTGACACAGTGGAGCTTTTTAAGGCCAAGGAGACCATTGCGACACAATGGAAGTGATTGAACACACAGGTATGGCCACTTGAAGCCAAGCAGCCGTTCTCACACAAAGAAAGCAAGGATTCCATTGTGACACGAGAGATCCGCATGGCGCATGGAACCAAGGGGCCACAGTTACACAGTGGAGCTTTTTGAGACCAAGGAGTCATTGTGACATGATGGAAGATGCTGATACAAACAGGCAAGGCCACATGGAGCCAGGGGCCATTGTAACATGACGAAAGCAAGGATTCCATTGTGACCTGACAGAACTGCATGGAACCAAGGGGCCACTGTGACACAATGGAGCTTTTGGAAACCAAGGAGACAATTGTGACATGGTGGAAGATGATTGAACCAACAGGTAAGGCCACATTGAATCATGGTGCCATGGTGACACTCTGTAGCTTTCTCAAACCAAGGAGATTTTTGTGGCATGATGGAAGATGATTGAACTCAGAGGTAAGGCCACATGGAGACAAGGAGGCACTTTGACATGACGAAGGCAAGGATTCCGCTGTGGCCTGACTGAACCACATGGAACCAAGGAGCCACTGTGACACAGGGGAGTTTTTTCAAACTCAGGAGACGATTATGACATGATGGAAGATGATGAAACTCACAGGTAGAGCCACATTAAAATGAGGAGCCATGGTGACACTGTAGAGCTTTGCAATCCAAGGAGACTATTATGACATGATGGCAGATGATTGCACTCAGAGGTAAGGCCACATGGAGACAAGGAGGCATTGCGACATGAAGAAAGCAAGGATTCCAGAGGTGCCTAATAGAACCACATCGAACCAAGGAGTCACTGTGACACAGTGGAGCTTTTTAAGGCCAAGGAGACCATTGCGACACAATGGAAGTGATTGAACACACAGGTAAGGCCACTTGAAGCCAAGCAGCCGTTCTCACACAAAGAAAGCAAGGATTCCATTGTGACACGAGAGATCCGCATGGCGCATGGAACCAAGGGGCCACAGTTACACAGTGGAGCTTTTTCAGACCAAGGAGTCATTGTGACATGATGGAAGATGCTGATACAAACAGGCAAGGCCACATGGAGCCAGGGGCCATTGTAACATGACGAAAGCAAGGATTCCATTGTGACCTGACAGAACTGCATGGAACCAAGGGGCCACTGTGACACAATGGAGCTTTTGGAAACCAAGGAGACCATTGTGACATGGTGGAAGATGATTGAACCAACAGGTAAGGCCACATTGAATCATGGTGCCATGGTGACACTCTGTAGCTTTCTCAAACTCAGGAGATTTTTGTGGCATGATGGAAGATGATTGAACTCAGAGGTAAGGCCACATGGAGACAAGGAGGCATTGTGACATGAAGAAAGCAAGGATTCCACTGTGGCCTGACTGAACCACATCGAACCAAGGAGCCACTGTGACACATTGGAGCTTTTTCAGACCAAGGAGACCATTGTGACGTGATGGAAGATGATTGAACTCACAGGTAAGGCCACATTCATTCAAGGAGTCGATTTGACACGAAGAATGCAAGGACTCCTATGTGACATGACAGATCCGCATGGCGCATGGAAGCAAGAGGCCACTGTGACACATTGGAGCTTTTTCAGACCAAGGAGACCATTGTGACATGATGGAAGAAGATTAAACCAACAGGTAAGGCCACATGGAACGGAGGAGCCATGATGACACTCTGTAGAGCTTTTTCAATCCAAGGAGACTATTATGACATGATGGCAGATGATTGAACTCACAGGTATGGCCACATGGAGACGAGGAGGCATTGTGACATGAAGAAAGCAAGGATTCCATTGTGGCCTAACTGAACCACTTGAAACCAAGGGGCCGGCCGCTGTGACACAGTGGAACTTTTTCAGACCAAGGAGACCATTGTGACATGATGGAAGATGATTGAACCAACAGGTAAGGCCCCATGGAATGAAGGAGCCCTGGTGACACTCTAGAGCTTTTTCAAGCCAAGGAGATTATGGTGACGTGATGGAAGATGATTGAACTCCGAGGTAAGGCCACATGGAGCCAAGGAGGCACTTTGACATGACGAAAGCAAGGATTCCAGTGTGGCCTAAGTGAACCTGATGGAACCAAGGAGCCACTGTGACACAGTGGGGTTTTTTCAAACTCAGGAGACGATTGTGACATGATGGAAGAAGCTGAAACCAACAGGCAAGGCCACATGGAGCCAAGGGCCATTGTGACATGAAGAAAGCAAGGATTCCATTGTGACATGACGGAACTGCATGGAACCAAGGGGCCACTGTGACACAATGGAGCTTTTGGAAACCAAGGAGACCATTGTGACATGGTGGAAGATGATTGAACCAACAGGTAAGGCCACAAGGAATCATGGCGCCATGGTGACACTCTGTACCTTACTCAAACTCAGGAGATTATTGTGTCATGATGGAAGATGATTGAACTCAGAGGTAAGGCCACATGGAGACAAGGAGGCATTGTGACATGAAGAAAGCAAGGATTCCACTGTGGCCCAACTGAACCACATGGAACCAAGGAGCCACTGTGACACATTGGAGCTTTTTCAGACCAAGGAGACCATTGTGACGTGATGGAAGATGATTGAACTCACAGGTAAGGCCACATTCATTCAAGGAGTCGATTTGACACGAAGAATGCAAGGACTCCTATGTGACATGAGAGATCCGCATGGCGCATGGAACAAAGGGGCCACAGTTACACAGTGGAGCTTTTTGAGACCAAGGAGTCATTGTGACATGATGGAAGATGCTGAAACCAACAGGCAAGGCCACATGGAGCCAAGAGCCATTGTGACATGAAGAAAGCACATTTAACATTGCGACATGACAGAACTGCATGGAACCAAGGGGCCACTGTGACACAATGGAGCTTTTGGAAACCAAGGAGACCATTGTGACATGGTGGAAGATGATTGAACCAACAGGTAAGGCCACATGGAATCATGGCGCCATGGTGACACTCTGTAGCTTTCTCAAACCAAGGAGATTTTTGTGACATGATGGAAGATGATTGAACTCAGAGGTAAGGCCACATGGAGACAAGGAGGCACTTTGACATGACGAAGGCAAGGATTCCACTGTGGCCTGACTGAACCACATGGAACCAAGGAGCCACTGTGACACAGGGGAGTTTTTTTTCAAACTCAGGAGACCATTGTGACATGATGGAAGATGAATGAACTCACAGGTCGGGCCACATTAAAATGAGGAGCCATGGTGACACTGTAGAGCTTTGCAATCCAAGGAGACTATTATGACATGATGGCAGATGATTGAACTCAGAGGTAAGGCCACATGGAGACAAGGAGGCATTGTGACATGAAGAAAGCAAGGATTCCAGTGGTGCCTAATAGAACCACATCGAACCAAGCAGTCACTGTGACACAGTGGAGCTTTTTAAGGCCAAGGAGACCATTGCGACACAATGGAAGTGATTGAACACACAGGTATGGCCACTTGAAGCCAAGCAGCCGTTCTCACACAAAGAAAGCAAGGATTCCATTGTGACACGAGAGATCCGCATGGCGCATGGAACCAAGGGGCCACAGTTACACAGTGGAGCTTTTTGAGACCAAGGAGTCATTGTGACATGATGGAAGATGCTGATACAAACAGGCAAGGCCACATGGAGCCAGGGGCCATTGTAACATGACGAAAGCAAGGATTCCATTGTGACCTGACAGAACTGCATGGAACCAAGGGGCCACTGTGACACAATGGAGCTTTTGGAAACCAAGGAGACAATTGTGACATGGTGGAAGATGATTGAACCAACAGGTAAGGCCACATTGAATCATGGTGCCATGGTGACACTCTGTAGCTTTCTCAAACCAAGGAGATTTTTGTGGCATGATGGAAGATGATTGAACTCAGAGGTAAGGCCACATGGAGACAAGGAGGCACTTTGACATGACGAAGGCAAGGATTCCGCTGTGGCCTGACTGAACCACATGGAACCAAGGAGCCACTGTGACACAGGGGAGTTTTTTCAAACTCAGGAGACGATTATGACATGATGGAAGATGATGAAACTCACAGGTAGAGCCACATTAAAATGAGGAGCCATGGTGACACTGTAGAGCTTTGCAATCCAAGGAGACTATTATGACATGATGGCAGATGATTGCACTCAGAGGTAAGGCCACATGGAGACAAGGAGGCATTGTGACATGAAGAAAGCAAGGATTCCAGAGGTGCCTAATAGAACCACATCGAACCAAGGAGTCACTGTGACACAGTGGAGCTTTTTAAGGCCAAGGAGACCATTGCGACACAATGGAAGTGATTGAACACACAGGTAAGGCCACTTGAAGCCAAGCAGCCGTTCTCACACAAAGAAAGCAAGGATTCCATTGTGACACGAGAGATCCGCATGGCGCATGGAACCAAGGGGCCACAGTTACACAGTGGAGCTTTTTGAGACCAAGGAGTCATTGTGACATGATGGAAGATGCTGATACAAACAGGCAAGGCCACATGGAGCCAGGGGCCATTGTAACATGACGAAAGCAAGGATTCCATTGTGACCTGACAGAACTGCATGGAACCAAGGGGCCACTGTGACACAATGGAGCTTTTGGAAACCAAGGAGACCATTGTGACATGGTGGAAGATGATTGAACCAACAGGTAAGGCCACATTGAATCATGGTGCCATGGTGACACTCTGTAGCTTTCTCAAACTCAGGAGATTTTTGTGGCATGATGGAAGATGATTGAACTCAGAGGTAAGGCCACATGGAGACAAGGAGGCATTGTGACATGAAGAAAGCAAGGATTCCACTGTGGCCTGACTGAACCACATCGAACCAAGGAGCCACTGTGACACATTGGAGCTTTTTCAGACCAAGAAGACCATTGTGACATGATGGAAGATGATTGAACTCACAGGTAAGGCCACATTCATTCAAGGAGTCGATTTGACACGAAGAAAGCAAGGATTCCATTGTGACACGACAGATCCGCATGGCGCATGGAAGCAAGAGGCCACTGTGACACATTGGAGCTTTTTCAGACCAAGGAGACCATTGTGACATGATGGAAGAAGATTAAACCAACAGGTAAGGCCACATGGAACGGAGGAGCCATGATGACACTCTGTAGAGCTTTTTCAATCCAAGGAGACTATTATGACATGATGGCAGATGATTGAACTCACAGGTATGGCCACATGGAGACGAGGAGGCATTGTGACATGAAGAAAGCAAGGATTCCATTGTGGCCTAACTGAACCACTTGAAACCAAGGGGCCGGCCGCTGTGACACAGTGGAACTTTTTCAGACCAAGGAGACCATTGTGACATGATGGAAGATGATTGAATCAACAGGTAAGGCCCCATGGAATGAAGGAGCCCTGGTGACACTCTAGAGCTTTTTCAAGCCAAGGAGATTATGGTGACGTGATGGAAGATGATTGAACTCCGAGGTAAGGCCACATGGAGCCAAGGAGGCACTTTGACATGACGAAAGCAAGGATTCCAGTGTGGCCTAAGTGAACCTGATGGAACCAAGGAGCCACTGTGACACAGTGGGGTTTTTTCAAACTCAGGAGACGATTGTGACATGATGGAAGAAGCTGAAACCAACAGGCAAGGCCACATGGAGCCAAGGGCCATTGTGACATGAAGAAAGCAAGGATTCCATTGTGACATGACGGAACTGCATGGAACCAAGGGGCCACTGTGACACAATGGAGCTTTTGGAAACCAAGGAGACCATTGTGACATGGTGGAAGATGATTGAACCAACAGGTAAGGCCACAAGGAATCATGGCGCCATGGTGACACTCTGTAGCTTTCTCAAACTCAGGAGATTATTGTGTCATGATGGAAGATGATTGAACTCAGAGGTAAGGCCACATGGAGACAAGGAGGCATTGTGACATGAAGAAAGCAAGGATTCCAGTGGTGCCTAATAGAACCACATCGAACCAAGCAGTCACTGTGACACAGTGGAGCTTTTTAAGGCCAAGGAGACCATTGTGACGTGATGGAAGATGATTGAACTCACAGGTAAGGCCACATTCATTCAAGGAGTCGATTTGACACGAAGAATGCAAGGACTCCTATGTGACATGAGAGATCCGCATGGCGCATGGAACAAAGGGGCCACAGTTACACAGTGGAGCTTTTTGAGACCAAGGAGTCATTGTGACATGATGGAAGATGCTGATACCAACAGGCAAGGCCACATGGAGCCAGGGGCCATTGTGACATGAAGAAAGCAAGGATTCCATTGTGACATGACAGAACTGCATGGAACCAAGGGGCCACTGTGACACAATGGAGCTTTTGGAAACCAAGGAGACCATTGTGACATGGTGGAAGATGATTGAACCAACAGGTAAGGCCACATGGAATCATGGTGCCATGGTGACACTCTGTAGCTTTCTCAAACCAAGGAGATTTTTGTGTCATGATGGAAGATGATTGAACTCAGAGGTAAGGCCACATGGAGACAAGGAGGCACTTTGACATGACGAAGGCAAGGATTCCGCTGTGGCCTGACTGAACCACATGGAACCAAGGAGCCACTGTGACACAGGGGAGTTTTTTCAAACTGAGGAGACCATTGTGACATGATGGAAGATGATGGAACTCACAGGTAGAGCCACATTAAAATGAGGAGCCATGGTGAAACTGTAGAGCTTTGCAATCCAAGGAGACTATTATGACATGATGGCAGATGATTGCACTCACAGGTAAGGCCACATGGAGACAAGGAGGCATTGTGACATGAAGAAAGCAAGGATTCCAGTGGTGCCTAATAGAACCACATCGAACCAAGCAGTCACTGTGACACAGTGGAGCTTTTTAAGGCCAAGGAGACCATTGTGACGTGATGGAAGATGATTGAACTCACAGGTAAGGCCACATTCATTCAAGGAGTCGATTTGACACGAAGATTGCAAGGACTCCTATGTGACATGAGAGATCCGCATGGCGCATGGAACAAAGGGGCCACAGTTACACAGTGGAGCTTTTTGAGACCAAGGAGTCATTGTGACATGATGGAAGATGCTGATACCAACAGGCAAGGCCACATGGAGCCAGGGGCCATTGTGACATGAAGAAAGCAAGGATTCCATTGTGACATGACAGAACTGCATGGAACCAAGGGGCCACTGTGACACAATGGAGCTTTTGGAAACCAAGGAGACCATTGTGACATGGTGGAAGATGATTGAACCAACAGGTAAGGCCACATGGAATCATGGTGCCATGGTGACACTCTGTAGCTTTCTCAAACCAAGGAGATTTTTGTGTCATGATGGAAGATGATTGAACTCAGAGGTAAGGCCACATGGAGACAAGGAGGCACTTTGACATGACGAAGGCAAGGATTCCGCTGTGGCCTGACTGAACCACATGGAACCAAGGAGCCACTGTGACACAGGGGAGTTTTTTCAAACTGAGGAGACCATTGTGACATGATGGAAGATGATGGAACTCACAGGTAGAGCCACATTAAAATGAGGAGCCATGGTGAAACTGTAGAGCTTTGCAATCCAAGGAGACTATTATGACATGATGGCAGATGATTGAACTCACAGGTAAGGCCACATGGAGACAAGGAGGCATTGTGACATGAAGAAAGCAAGGATTCCACTGTGGCCCAACTGAACCACATGGAACCAAGGAGCCACTGTGACACATTGGAGCTTTTTCAGACCAAGGAGACCATTGTGACGTGATGGAAGATGATTGAACTCACAGGTAAGGCCACATTCATTCAAGGAGTCGATTTGACACGAAGAATGCAAGGACTCCTATGTGACATGAGAGATCCGCATGGCGCATGGAACAAAGGGGCCACAGTTACACAGTGGAGCTTTTTGAGACCAAGGAGTCATTGTGACATGATGGAAGATGCTGAAACCAACAGGCAAGGCCACATGGAGCCAAGAGCCATTGTGACATGAAGAAAGCACGGTTAACACTGCGACATGACAGAACTGCATGGAACCAAGGGGCCACTGTGACACAATGGAGCTTTTGGAAACCAAGGAGACCATTGTGACATGGTGGAAGATGATTGAACCAACAGGTAAGGCCACATGGAATCATGGCGCCATGGTGACACTCTGTAGCTTTCTCAAACCAAGGAGATTTTTGTGACATGATGGAAGATGATTGAACTCAGAGGTAAGGCCACATGGAGACAAGGAGGCACTTTGACATGACGAAGGCAAGGATTCCACTGTGGCCTGACTGAACCACATGGAACCAAGGAGCCACTGTGACACAGGGGAGTTTTTTTTCAAACTCAGGAGACCATTGTGACATGATGGAAGATGAATGAACTCACAGGTCGGGCCACATTAAAATGAGGAGCCATGGTGACACTGTAGAGCTTTGCAATCCAAGGAGACTATTATGACATGATGGCAGATGATTGAACTCAGAGGTAAGGCCACATGGAGACAAGGAGGCATTGTGACATGAAGAAAGCAAGGATTCCAGTGGTGCCTAATAGAACCACATCGAACCAAGCAGTCACTGTGACACAGTGGAGCTTTTTAAGGCCAAGGAGACCATTGCGACACAATGGAAGTGATTGAACACACAGGTAAGGCCACTTGAAGCCAAGCAGCCGTTCTCACACAAAGAAAGCAAGGATTCCATTGTGACACGAGAGATCCGCATGGCGCATGGAACCAAGGGGCCACAGTTACACAGTGGAGCTTTTTGAGACCAAGGAGTCATTGTGACATGATGGAAGATGCTGATACAAACAGGCAAGGCCACATGGAGCCAGGGGCCATTGTAACATGACGAAAGCAAGGATTCCATTGTGACCTGACAGAACTGCATGGAACCAAGGGGCCACTGTGACACAATGGAGCTTTTGGAAACCAAGGAGACAATTGTGACATGGTGGAAGATGATTGAACCAACAGGTAAGGCCACATTGAATCATGGTGCCATGGTGACACTCTGTAGCTTTCTCAAACCAAGGAGATTTTTGTGGCATGATGGAAGATGATTGAACTCAGAGGTAAGGCCACATGGAGACAAGGAGGCACTTTGACATGACGAAGGCAAGGATTCCGCTGTGGCCTGACTGAACCACATGGAACCAAGGAGCCACTGTGACACAGGGGAGTTTTTTCAAACTCAGGAGACGATTATGACATGATGGAAGATGATGAAACTCACAGGTAGAGCCACATTAAAATGAGGAGCCATGGTGACACTGTAGAGCTTTGCAATCCAAGGAGACTATTATGACATGATGGCAGATGATTGCACTCAGAGGTAAGGCCACATGGAGACAAGGAGGCATTGTGACATGAAGAAAGCAAGGATTCCAGAGGTGCCTAATAGAACCACATCGAACCAAGGAGTCACTGTGACACAGTGGAGCTTTTTAAGGCCAAGGAGACCATTGCGACACAATGGAAGTGATTGAACACACAGGTAAGGCCACTTGAAGCCAAGCAGCCGTTCTCACACAAAGAAAGCAAGGATTCCATTGTGACACGAGAGATCCGCATGGCGCATGGAACCAAGGGGCCACAGTTACACAGTGGAGCTTTTTGAGACCAAGGAGTCATTGTGACATGATGGAAGATGCTGATACAAACAGGCAAGGCCACATGGAGCCAGGGGCCATTGTAACATGACGAAAGCAAGGATTCCATTGTGACCTGACAGAACTGCATGGAACCAAGGGGCCACTGTGACACAATGGAGCTTTTGGAAACCAAGGAGACCATTGTGACATGGTGGAAGATGATTGAACCAACAGGTAAGGCCACATTGAATCATGGTGCCATGGTGACACTCTGTAGCTTTCTCAAACTCAGGAGATTTTTGTGGCATGATGGAAGATGATTGAACTCAGAGGTAAGGCCACATGGAGACAAGGAGGCATTGTGACATGAAGAAAGCAAGGATTCCACTGTGGCCTGACTGAACCACATCGAACCAAGGAGCCACTGTGACACATTGGAGCTTTTTCAGACCAAGAAGACCATTGTGACATGATGGAAGATGATTGAACTCACAGGTAAGGCCACATTCATTCAAGGAGTCGATTTGACACGAAGAAAGCAAGGATTCCATTGTGACACGACAGATCCGCATGGCGCATGGAAGCAAGAGGCCACTGTGACACATTGGAGCTTTTTCAGACCAAGGAGACCATTGTGACATGATGGAAGAAGATTAAACCAACAGGTAAGGCCACATGGAACGGAGGAGCCATGATGACACTCTGTAGAGCTTTTTCAATCCAAGGAGACTATTATGACATGATGGCAGATGATTGAACTCACAGGTATGGCCACATGGAGACGAGGAGGCATTGTGACATGAAGAAAGCAAGGATTCCATTGTGGCCTAACTGAACCACTTGAAACCAAGGGGCCGGCCGCTGTGACACAGTGGAACTTTTTCAGACCAAGGAGACCATTGTGACATGATGGAAGATGATTGAATCAACAGGTAAGGCCCCATGGAATGAAGGAGCCCTGGTGACACTCTAGAGCTTTTTCAAGCCAAGGAGATTATGGTGACGTGATGGAAGATGATTGAACTCCGAGGTAAGGCCACATGGAGCCAAGGAGGCACTTTGACATGACGAAAGCAAGGATTCCAGTGTGGCCTAAGTGAACCTGATGGAACCAAGGAGCCACTGTGACACAGTGGGGTTTTTTCAAACTCAGGAGACGATTGTGACATGATGGAAGAAGCTGAAACCAACAGGCAAGGCCACATGGAGCCAAGGGCCATTGTGACATGAAGAAAGCAAGGATTCCATTGTGACATGACGGAACTGCATGGAACCAAGGGGCCACTGTGACACAATGGAGCTTTTGGAAACCAAGGAGACCATTGTGACATGGTGGAAGATGATTGAACCAACAGGTAAGGCCACAAGGAATCATGGCGCCATGGTGACACTCTGTAGCTTTCTCAAACTCAGGAGATTATTGTGTCATGATGGAAGATGATTGAACTCAGAGGTAAGGCCACATGGAGACAAGGAGGCATTGTGACATGAAGAAAGCAAGGATTCCACTGTGGCCCAACTGAACCACATGGAACCAAGGAGCCACTGTGACACATTGGAGCTTTTTCAGACCAAGGAGACCATTGTGACGTGATGGAAGATGATTGAACTCACAGGTAAGGCCACATTCATTCAAGGAGTCGATTTGACACGAAGAATGCAAGGACTCCTATGTGACATGAGAGATCCGCATGGCGCATGGAACAAAGGGGCCACAGTTACACAGTGGAGCTTTTTGAGACCAAGGAGTCATTGTGACATGATGGAAGATGCTGAAACCAACAGGCAAGGCCACATGCAGCCAAGAGCCATTGTGACATGAAGAAAGCACATTTAACATTGCGACATGACAGAACTGCATGGAACCAAGGGGCCACTGTGACACAATGGAGCTTTTGGAAACCAAGGAGACCATTGTGACATGGTGGAAGATGATTGAACCAACAGGTAAGGCCACATGGAATCATGGCGCCATGGTGACACTCTGTAGCTTTCTCAAACCAAGGAGATTTTTGTGACATGATGGAAGATGATTGAACTCAGAGGTAAGGCCACATGGAGACAAGGAGGCACTTTGACATGACGAAGGCAAGGATTCCACTGTGGCCTGACTGAACCACATGGAACCAAGGAGCCACTGTGACACAGGGGAGTTTTTTTTCAAACTCAGGAGACCATTGTGACATGATGGAAGATGAATGAACTCACAGGTCGGGCCACATTAAAATGAGGAGCCATGGTGACACTGTAGAGCTTTGCAATCCAAGGAGACTATTATGACATGATGGCAGATGATTGAACTCAGAGGTAAGGCCACATGGAGACAAGGAGGCATTGTGACATGAAGAAAGCAAGGATTCCAGTGGTGCCTAATAGAACCACATCGAACCAAGCAGTCACTGTGACACAGTGGAGCTTTTTAAGGCCAAGGAGACCATTGTGACGTGATGGAAGATGATTGAACTCACAGGTAAGGCCACATTCATTCAAGGAGTCGATTTGACACGAAGAATGCAAGGACTCCTATGTGACATGAGAGATCCGCATGGCGCATGGAACAAAGGGGCCACAGTTACACAGTGGAGCTTTTTGAGACCAAGGAGTCATTGTGACATGATGGAAGATGCTGATACCAACAGGCAAGGCCACATGGAGCCAGGGGCCATTGTGACATGAAGAAAGCAAGGATTCCATTGTGACATGACAGAACTGCATGGAACCAAGGGGCCACTGTGACACAATGGAGCTTTTGGAAACCAAGGAGACCATTGTGACATGGTGGAAGATGATTGAACCAACAGGTAAGGCCACATGGAATCATGGTGCCATGGTGACACTCTGTAGCTTTCTCAAACCAAGGAGATTTTTGTGGCATGATGGAAGATGATTGAACTCAGAGGTAAGGCCACATGGAGACAAGGAGGCACTTTGACATGACGAAGGCAAGGATTCCGCTGTGGCCTGACTGAACCACATGGAACCAAGGAGCCACTGTGACACAGGGGAGTTTTTTCAAACTGAGGAGACCATTGTGACATGATGGAAGATGATGGAACTCACAGGTAGAGCCACATTAAAATGAGGAGCCATGGTGAAACTGTAGAGCTTTGCAATCCAAGGAGACTATTATGACATGATGGCAGATGATTGAACTCACAGGTAAGGCCACATGGAGACAAGGAGGCATTGTGACATGAAGAAAGCAAGGATTCCAGTGGTGCCTAATAGAACCACATCGAACCAAGCAGTCACTGTGACACAGTGGAGCTTTTTAAGGCCAAGGAGACCATTGTGACGTGATGGAAGATGATTGAACTCACAGGTAAGGCCACATTCATTCAAGGAGTCGATTTGACACGAAGAATGCAAGGACTCCTATGTGACATGAGAGATCCGCATGGCGCATGGAACAAAGGGGCCACAGTTACACAGTGGAGCTTTTTGAGACCAAGGAGTCATTGTGACATGATGGAAGATGCTGATACCAACAGGCAAGGCCACATGGAGCCAGGGGCCATTGTGACATGAAGAAAGCAAGGATTCCATTGTGACATGACAGAACTGCATGGAACCAAGGGGCCACTGTGACACAATGGAGCTTTTGGAAACCAAGGAGACCATTGTGACATGGTGGAAGATGATTGAACCAACAGGTAAGGCCACATGGAATCATGGTGCCATGGTGACACTCTGTAGCTTTCTCAAACCAAGGAGATTTTTGTGTCATGATGGAAGATGATTGAACTCAGAGGTAAGGCCACATGGAGACAAGGAGGCACTTTGACATGACGAAGGCAAGGATTCCGCTGTGGCCTGACTGAACCACATGGAACCAAGGAGCCACTGTGACACAGGGGAGTTTTTTCAAACTGAGGAGACCATTGTGACATGATGGAAGATGATGGAACTCACAGGTAGAGCCACATTAAAATGAGGAGCCATGGTGAAACTGTAGAGCTTTGCAATCCAAGGAGACTATTATGACATGATGGCAGATGATTGAACTCACAGGTAAGGCCACATGGAGACAAGGAGGCATTGTGACATGAAGAAAGCAAGGATTCCACTGTGGCCCAACTGAACCACATGGAACCAAGGAGCCACTGTGACACATTGGAGCTTTTTCAGACCAAGGAGACCATTGTGACGTGATGGAAGATGATTGAACTCACAGGTAAGGCCACATTCATTCAAGGAGTCGATTTGACACGAAGAATGCAAGGACTCCTATGTGACATGAGAGATCCGCATGGCGCATGGAACAAAGGGGCCACAGTTACACAGTGGAGCTTTTTGAGACCAAGGAGTCATTGTGACATGATGGAAGATGCTGAAACCAACAGGCAAGGCCACATGGAGCCAAGAGCCATTGTGACATGAAGAAAGCACGGTTAACACTGCGACATGACAGAACTGCATGGAACCAAGGGGCCACTGTGACACAATGGAGCTTTTGGAAACCAAGGAGACCATTGTGACATGGTGGAAGATGATTGAACCAACAGGTAAGGCCACATGGAATCATGGCGCCATGGTGACACTCTGTAGCTTTCTCAAACCAAGGAGATTTTTGTGACATGATGGAAGATGATTGAACTCAGAGGTAAGGCCACATGGAGACAAGGAGGCACTTTGACATGACGAAGGCAAGGATTCCACTGTGGCCTGACTGAACCACATGGAACCAAGGAGCCACTGTGACACAGGGGAGTTTTTTTTCAAACTCAGGAGACCATTGTGACATGATGGAAGATGAATGAACTCACAGGTCGGGCCACATTAAAATGAGGAGCCATGGTGACACTGTAGAGCTTTGCAATCCAAGGAGACTATTATGACATGATGGCAGATGATTGAACTCAGAGGTAAGGCCACATGGAGACAAGGAGGCATTGTGACATGAAGAAAGCAAGGATTCCAGTGGTGCCTAATAGAACCACATCGAACCAAGCAGTCACTGTGACACAGTGGAGCTTTTTAAGGCCAAGGAGACCATTGCGACACAATGGAAGTGATTGAACACACAGGTATGGCCACTTGAAGCCAAGCAGCCGTTCTCACACAAAGAAAGCAAGGATTCCATTGTGACACGAGAGATCCGCATGGCGCATGGAACCAAGGGGCCACAGTTACACAGTGGAGCTTTTTGAGACCAAGGAGTCATTGTGACATGATGGAAGATGCTGATACAAACAGGCAAGGCCACATGGAGCCAGGGGCCATTGTAACATGACGAAAGCAAGGATTCCATTGTGACCTGACAGAACTGCATGGAACCAAGGGGCCACTGTGACACAATGGAGCTTTTGGAAACCAAGGAGACAATTGTGACATGGTGGAAGATGATTGAACCAACAGGTAAGGCCACATTGAATCATGGTGCCATGGTGACACTCTGTAGCTTTCTCAAACCAAGGAGATTTTTGTGGCATGATGGAAGATGATTGAACTCAGAGGTAAGGCCACATGGAGACAAGGAGGCACTTTGACATGACGAAGGCAAGGATTCCGCTGTGGCCTGACTGAACCACATGGAACCAAGGAGCCACTGTGACACAGGGGAGTTTTTTCAAACTCAGGAGACGATTATGACATGATGGAAGATGATGAAACTCACAGGTAGAGCCACATTAAAATGAGGAGCCATGGTGACACTGTAGAGCTTTGCAATCCAAGGAGACTATTATGACATGATGGCAGATGATTGCACTCAGAGGTAAGGCCACATGGAGACAAGGAGGCATTGTGACATGAAGAAAGCAAGGATTCCAGAGGTGCCTAATAGAACCACATCGAACCAAGGAGTCACTGTGACACAGTGGAGCTTTTTAAGGCCAAGGAGACCATTGCGACACAATGGAAGTGATTGAACACACAGGTAAGGCCACTTGAAGCCAAGCAGCCGTTCTCACACAAAGAAAGCAAGGATTCCATTGTGACACGAGAGATCCGCATGGCGCATGGAACCAAGGGGCCACAGTTACACAGTGGAGCTTTTTGAGACCAAGGAGTCATTGTGACATGATGGAAGATGCTGATACAAACAGGCAAGGCCACATGGAGCCAGGGGCCATTGTAACATGACGAAAGCAAGGATTCCATTGTGACCTGACAGAACTGCATGGAACCAAGGGGCCACTGTGACACAATGGAGCTTTTGGAAACCAAGGAGACCATTGTGACATGGTGGAAGATGATTGAACCAACAGGTAAGGCCACATTGAATCATGGTGCCATGGTGACACTCTGTAGCTTTCTCAAACTCAGGAGATTTTTGTGGCATGATGGAAGATGATTGAACTCAGAGGTAAGGCCACATGGAGACAAGGAGGCATTGTGACATGAAGAAAGCAAGGATCCCACTGTGGCCTGACTGAACCACATGGAACCAAGGAGCCACTGTGACACATTGGAGCTTTTTCAGACCAAGGAGACCATTGTGACGTGATGGAAGATGATTGAACTCACAGGTAAGGCCACATTCATTCAAGGAGTCGATTTGACACGAAGAATGCAAGGACTCCTATGTGACACGACAGATCCGCATGGCGCATGGAAGCAAGAGGCCACTGTGACACATTGGAGCTTTTTCAGACCAAGGAGACCATTGTGACATGATGGAAGAAGATTAAACCAACAGGTAAGGCCACATGGAACGGAGGAGCCATGATGACACTCTGTAGAGCTTTTTCAATCCAAGGAGACTATTATGACATGATGGCAGATGATTGAACTCACAGGTATGGCCACATGGAGACGAGGAGGCATTGTGACATGAAGAAAGCAAGGATTCCATTGTGGCCTAACTGAACCACTTGAAACCAAGGGGCCGGCCGCTGTGACACAGTGGAACTTTTTCAGACCAAGGAGACCATTGTGACATGATGGAAGATGATTGAACCAACAGGTAAGGCCCCATGGAATGAAGGAGCCCTGGTGACACTCTAGAGCTTTTTCAAGCCAAGGAGATTATGGTGACGTGATGGAAGATGATTGAACTCCGAGGTAAGGCCACATGGAGCCAAGGAGGCACTTTGACATGACGAAAGCAAGGATTCCAGTGTGGCCTAAGTGAACCTGATGGAACCAAGGAGCCACTGTGACACAGTGGGGTTTTTTCAAACTCAGGAGACGATTGTGACATGATGGAAGAAGCTGAAACCAACAGGCAAGGCCACATGGAGCCAAGGGCCATTGTGACATGAAGAAAGCAAGGATTCCATTGTGACATGACGGAACTGCATGGAACCAAGGGGCCACTGTGACACAATGGAGCTTTTGGAAACCAAGGAGACCATTGTGACATGGTGGAAGATGATTGAACCAACAGGTAAGGCCACAAGGAATCATGGCGCCATGGTGACACTCTGTAGCTTTCTCAAACTCAGGAGATTATTGTGTCATGATGGAAGATGATTGAACTCAGAGGTAAGGCCACATGGAGACAAGGAGGCATTGTGACATGAAGAAAGCAAGGATTCCACTGTGGCCCAACTGAACCACATGGAACCAAGGAGCCACTGTGACACATTGGAGCTTTTTCAGACCAAGGAGACCATTGTGACGTGATGGAAGATGATTGAACTCACAGGTAAGGCCACATTCATTCAAGGAGTCGATTTGACACGAAGAATGCAAGGACTCCTATGTGACATGAGAGATCCGCATGGCGCATGGAACAAAGGGGCCACAGTTACACAGTGGAGCTTTTTGAGACCAAGGAGTCATTGTGACATGATGGAAGATGCTGAAACCAACAGGCAAGGCCACATGCAGCCAAGAGCCATTGTGACATGAAGAAAGCACATTTAACATTGCGACATGACAGAACTGCATGGAACCAAGGGGCCACTGTGACAGAATGGAGCTTTTGGAAACCAAGGAGACCATTGTGACATGGTGGAAGATGATTGAACCAACAGGTAAGGCCACATGGAATCATGGCGCCATGGTGACACTCTGTAGCTTTCTCAAACCAAGGAGATTTTTGTGACATGATGGAAGATGATTGAACTCAGAGGTAAGGCCACATGGAGACAAGGAGGCACTTTGACATGACGAAGGCAAGGATTCCACTGTGGCCTGACTGAACCACATGGAACCAAGGAGCCACTGTGACACAGGGGAGTTTTTTTTCAAACTCAGGAGACCATTGTGACATGATGGAAGATGAATGAACTCACAGGTCGGGCCACATTAAAATGAGGAGCCATGGTGACACTGTAGAGATTTGCAATCCAAGGAGACTATTATGACATGATGGCAGATGATTGAACTCAGAGGTAAGGCCACATGGAGACAAGGAGGCATTGTGACATGAAGAAAGCAAGGATTCCAGTGGTGCCTAATAGAACCACATCGAACCAAGCAGTCACTGTGACACAGTGGAGCTTTTTAAGGCCAAGGAGACCATTGTGACGTGATGGAAGATGATTGAACTCACAGGTAAGGCCACATTCATTCAAGGAGTCGATTTGACACGAAGAATGCAAGGACTCCTATGTGACATGAGAGATCCGCATGGCGCATGGAACAAAGGGGCCACAGTTACACAGTGGAGCTTTTTGAGACCAAGGAGTCATTGTGACATGATGGAAGATGCTGATACCAACAGGCAAGGCCACATGGAGCCAGGGGCCATTGTGACATGAAGAAAGCAAGGATTCCATTGTGACATGACAGAACTGCATGGAACCAAGGGGCCACTGTGACACAATGGAGCTTTTGGAAACCAAGGAGACCATTGTGACATGGTGGAAGATGATTGAACCAACAGGTAAGGCCACATGGAATCATGGTGCCATGGTGACACTCTGTAGCTTTCTCAAACCAAGGAGATTTTTGTGTCATGATGGAAGATGATTGAACTCAGAGGTAAGGCCACATGGAGACAAGGAGGCACTTTGACATGACGAAGGCAAGGATTCCGCTGTGGCCTGACTGAACCACATGGAACCAAGGAGCCACTGTGACACAGGGGAGTTTTTTCAAACTCAGGAGACCATTGTGACATGATGGAAGATGATGGAACTCACAGGTAGAGCCACATTAAAATGAGGAGCCATGGTGAAACTGTAGAGCTTTGCAATCCAAGGAGACTATTATGACATGATGGCAGATGATTGAACTCACAGGTAAGGCCACATGGAGACAAGGAGGCATTGTGACATGAAGAAAGCAAGGATTCCACTGTGGCCCAACTGAACCACATGGAACCAAGGAGCCACTGTGACACATTGGAGCTTTTTCAGACCAAGGAGACCATTGTGACGTGATGGAAGATGATTGAACTCACAGGTAAGGCCACATTCATTCAAGGAGTCGATTTGACACGAAGAATGCAAGGACTCCTATGTGACATGAGAGATCCGCATGGCGCATGGAACAAAGGGGCCACAGTTACACAGTGGAGCTTTTTGAGACCAAGGAGTCATTGTGACATGATGGAAGATGCTGAAACCAACAGGCAAGGCCACATGGAGCCAAGAGCCATTGTGACATGAAGAAAGCACGGTTAACACTGCGACATGACAGAACTGCATGGAACCAAGGGGCCACTGTGACACAATGGAGCTTTTGGAAACCAAGGAGACCATTGTGACATGGTGGAAGATGATTGAACCAACAGGTAAGGCCACATGGAATCATGGCGCCATGGTGACACTCTGTAGCTTTCTCAAACCAAGGAGATTTTTGTGACATGATGGAAGATGATTGAACTCAGAGGTAAGGCCACATGGAGACAAGGAGGCACTTTGACATGACGAAGGCAAGGATTCCACTGTGGCCTGACTGAACCACATGGAACCAAGGAGCCACTGTGACACAGGGGAGTTTTTTTTCAAACTCAGGAGACCATTGTGACATGATGGAAGATGAATGAACTCACAGGTCGGGCCACATTAAAATGAGGAGCCATGGTGACACTGTAGAGCTTTGCAATCCAAGGAGACTATTATGACATGATGGCAGATGATTGAACTCAGAGGTAAGGCCACATGGAGACAAGGAGGCATTGTGACATGAAGAAAGCAAGGATTCCAGTGGTGCCTAATAGAACCACATCGAACCAAGCAGTCACTGTGACACAGTGGAGCTTTTTAAGGCCAAGGAGACCATTGCGACACAATGGAAGTGATTGAACACACAGGTAAGGCCACTTGAAGCCAAGCAGCCGTTCTCACACAAAGAAAGCAAGGATTCCATTGTGACACGAGAGATCCGCATGGCGCATGGAACCAAGGGGCCACAGTTACACAGTGGAGCTTTTTGAGACCAAGGAGTCATTGTGACATGATGGAAGATGCTGATACCAACAGGCAAGGCCACATGGAGCCAGGGGCCATTGTGACATGAAGAAAGCAAGGATTCCATTGTGACATGACAGAACTGCATGGAACCAAGGGGCCACTGTGACACAATGGAGCTTTTGGAAACCAAGGAGACCATTGTGACATGGTGGAAGATGATTGAACCAACAGGTAAGGCCACATGGAATCATGGTGCCATGGTGACACTCTGTAGCTTTCTCAAACCAAGGAGATTTTTGTGACATGATGGAAGATGATTGAACTCAGAGGTAAGGCCACATGGAGACAAGGAGGCACTTTGACATGACGAAGGCAAGGATTCCACTGTGGCCTGACTGAACCACATGGAACCAAGGAGCCACTGTGACACAGGGGAGTTTTTTTTCAAACTCAGGAGACCATTGTGACATGATGGAAGATGAATGAACTCACAGGTAGAGCCACATTAAAATGAGGAGCCATGGTGACACTGTAGAGCTTTGCAATCCAAGGAGACTATTATGACATGATGGCAGATGATTGAACTCAGAGGTAAGGCCACATGGAGACAAGGAGGCATTGTGACATGAAGAAAGCAAGGATTCCACTGTGGCCTAACTGAACCACATGGAACCAAGGAGCCACTGGGACACAGTGGAGCTTTTTCAGACCAAGAAGACCATTGTGACATGATGGAAGATGATTGAACTCACAGGTAAGGCCACTTGAAGCCAAGCAGCCGTTCTCACACAAAGAAAGCAAGGATTCCATTGTGACACGACAGATCCGCATGGCGCATGGAAGCAAGAGGCCACTGTGACACATTGGAGCTTTTTCCGACAAAGGAGACCATTGTGACATGATGGAAGAAGATTAAACCAACAGGTAAGGCCACATGGTACGGAGGAGCCATGGTGACACTCTGTAGAGCTTTTTCAATCCAAGGAGACTATTATGACATGATGGCAGATGATTGAACTCACAGGTAAGGCCACATGCAGACGAGGAGGCATTGTGACATGAAGAAAGCAAGGATTCCATTGTGGCCTAACTGAACCACTTGAAACCAAGGGGCCGGCTGCTGTGACACAGTGGAACTTTTTCAGACCAAGGAGACCATTGTGACATGATGGAAGATGATTGAACCAACAGGTAAGGCCCCATGGAATGAAGGAGCCCTGGTGACACTGTAGAGCTTTTTCAAGCCAAGGATATTATGGTGACGTGATGGAAGATGATTGAACTCAGAGGTAAGGCCACATGGAGCCAAGGAGGCACTGTGACATGACGAAAGCAAGGATTCCATTGCGGCCTAAGAGAACATCATGGAACCATGGAGCCACTGTGACACAGTGGAGTTTTTTCAAACTCAGGAGATGATTGTAACATGATGGCAGATGATTGAACAAACAGGCACGGCCACATGCAGTCAAGGAGTCGTTTTGATATGAAGAAAGCAAGGACTCCATTGTGACACGACAGAACTGCATGGCGCATGGAACCAAGAGGCCACTGTGACACATTGGAGCTTTTTCAGACCAAGGAGACCATTATGACATGATGGAAGAAGAATAAAGCAACAGGTAAGGCCACATGGAGCCAAGGAGGCATTGTGACATGACGAAGGCAAGGATTCCACTGTGGCCTGACTGAACCACATGGAAGCAAGGAGCCACTGTGACACAGGGGAGTTTTTTCAAACTCAGGAGACGATTGTGACATGATGGAAGATGAATGAACTCACAGGTCGGGCCACATTAAAATGAGGAGCCATGGTGACACTGTAGAGGTTTGCAATCCAAGGAGACTATTATGACATGATGGCAGATGATTGAACTCAGAGGTAAGGCCACATGGAGACAAGGAGGCATTTTGACATGAAGAAAGCAAGGATTCCAGGGTTGCCTAATAAAACCACATCGAACCAAGGAGTCACTGTGACACAGTGGAGCTTTTTAAGGCCGAGGAGACCATTGTGACGTGATGGAAGATGATTGAACTCACAGGTAAGGCCACATTCATTCAAGGAGTCGATTTGACACGAAGAATGCAAGGACTCCTATGTGACACGAGAGATCCGCATGGCGCATGGAACCAAGGGGCCACAGTTACACAGTGGAGCTTTTTGAGACCAAGGAGTCATTGTGACATGATGGAATATGCTGAAACCAACAGGCAAGGCCACATGGAGCCAAGAGCCATTGTGACATGAAGAAAGCACATTTAACATTGCGACATGACAGAACTGCATGGAACCAAGGGGCCACTGTGACACAATGGAGCTTTTGGAAACCAAGGAGACCATTGTGACATGGTGGAAAGCAAGGATTCCAGACGTGCCTAATAGAACCACATCGAACCAAGCAGTCACTGTGACACAGTGGAGCTTTTTAAGGCCAAGGAGACCATTGCGACACAATGGAAGTGATTGAACACACAGGTAAGGCCACTTGAAGCCAAGCAGCCGTTCTCACACAAAGAAAGCAAGGATTCCATTGTGACATGAGAGATCCGCATGGCGCATGGAACCAAGGGGCCACAGTTACACAGTGGAGCTTTTTGAGACCAAGGAGTCATTGTGACATGATGGAAGATGCTGAAACCAACAGGCAAGGCCACATGCAGCCAGGGGCCATTGTGACATGAAGAAAGCAAGGATTCCATTGTGACATGACAGAACTGCATGGAACCAAGGGGACACTGTGACACAATGGAGCTTTTGGAAACCAAGGAGACCATTGTGACATGGTGGAAGATGATTGAACCAACAGGTAAGGCCACATGGAACGGAGGAGCCATGGTGACACTCTGTAGAGCTTTTTCAATCCAAGGAGACTATTATGACATGATGGCAGATGATTGAACTCACAGGTAAGGCCACATGGAGACGAGGAGGCATTGTGACATGAAGAAAGCAAGGATTCCATTGTGGCCTAACTGAACCACATGAAACTAAGGGGCCGGCCGCTGTGACACAGTGGAACTTTTTCAGACCCAGGAGACCATTGTGACATGATGGAAGATGATTGAACCAACAGGTAAGGCCCCATGGAATGAAGGAGCCCTGGTGACACTGTAGAGCTTTTTTAAGCCAAGGAGATTATGGTGACGTGATGGAAGATGATTGAACTCAGAGGTAAGGCCACATGGAGACAAGGAGGCACTGTGACATGACGAAAGCAAGGATTCCATTGTGGCCTAAGAGAACATCATGGAACCATGGAGCCACTGTGACACAGTGGAGTTTTTTCAAACTCAGGAGATGATTGTGACATGATGGCAGATGATTGAACAAACAGGCAAGGCCACATGCAGTCAAGGAGTCATTTTGATATGAAGAAAGCAAGGACTACATTGTGACACGACAGAACCGCATGGAACCAAGAGGCCACTGTGACACATTGGAGCTTTTTCAGACCAAGGAGACCATTATGACATGATGGAAGAAGAATAAAGCAACAGGTAAGGCCACATGGAGCCAAGGAGGCATTGTGACATGACGAAGGCAAGGATTCCACTGTGGCCTGACTGAACCACATGGAACCAAGGAGCCACTGTGACACAGGGGAGTTTTTTCAAACTCAGGAGACCATTGTGACATGATGGAAGATGATGGAACTCACAGGTAGGGCCACATTAAAATGAGGAGCCATGGTGACACTGTAGAGCTTTGCAATCCAAGGAGACTATTAAGACATGATGGCAGATGATTGAACTCAGAAGTAAGGCCACATGGAGACAAAGAGGCATTTTGACATGAAGAAAGCAAGGATTCCACTGTGGCCTAACAGAACCACATGGAACCAAGGAGCCACTGGGACACAGAGGAGCTTTTTCAGTCCAAGGAGACCGTTGGGACATGATGGAAGATGATTGAACACACTGGGAAGGCCACATGGAGCCAAGTATTCTTTTTGACAGGAAAAAAGCAAGGACTCCTTTGTGACATGACAGAACCGCATGGCGCGTGGAACCAAGGGGCCACTGTTACACAGTGGAGCTTTTTCAGACCAAGGAGTTATTGTGATATGATGGAAGATGCTTGAACCAACAGGTAAGGCCCCATGGAATGAAGGAGCCCTGGTGACACTCTAGAGCTTTTTCAAGCCAAGGAGACAATTATGACATGATGTCAGATGATTGAACTCCGAGGTAAGGCCACATGGAGCCAAGGAGGCACTTTGACATGACGAAAGCAAGGATTCCAGTGTGGCCTAAGTGAACCTGATGGAACCAAGGAGCCACTGTGACACAGTGGGGTTTTTTCAAACTCAGGAGACGATTGTGACATGATGGAAGAAGCTGAAACCAACAGGCAAGGCCACATGCAGCCAAGGGCCATTGTGACATGAAGAAAGCAAGGATTCCATTGTGACATGACAGAACTGCATGGAACCAAGGGGCCACTGTGACACAATGGAGCTTTTGGAAACCAAGGAGACCATTGTGACATGGTGGAAGATGATTGAACCAACAGGTAAGGCCACAAGGAATCATGGCGCCATGGTGACACTCTGTAGCTTTCTCAAACTCAGGAGATTATTGTGTCATGATGGAAGATGATTGAACTCAGAGGTAAGGCCACATGGAGCCAAGGAGGCATTGTGACATGAAGAAAGCAAGGATTCCACTGTGGCCCAACTGAACCACATGGAACCAAGGAGCCACTGTGACACATTGGAGCTTTTTCAGACCAAGGAGACCATTGTGACGTGATGGAAGATGATTGAACTCACAGGTAAGGCCACATTCATTCAAGGAGTCGATTTGACACGAAGAATGCAAGGACTCCTATGTGACACGACAGATCCGCATGGCGCATGGAACCAAGGGGCCACAGTTACACAGTGGAGCTTTTTGAGACCAAGGAGTCATTGTGACATGATGGAAGATGCTGAAACCAACAGGCAAGGCCACATGCAGCCAAGAGCCATTGTGACATGAAGAAAGCACATTTAACATTGCGACATGCCAGAACTGCATGGAACCAAGGGGCCACTGTGACACAATGGAGCTTTTGGAAACCAAGGAGACCATTGTGACATGGTGGAAGATGATTGAACCAACAGGTAAGGCCACATTGAATCATGGTGCCATGGTGACACTCTGTAGCTTTCTCAAACTCAGGAGATTTTTGTGGCATGATGGAAGATGATTGAACTCAGAGGTAAGGCCACATGGAGACAAGGAGGCATTGTGACATGAAGAAAGCAAGGATCCCACTGTGGCCTGACTGAACCACATGGAACCAAGGAGCCACTGTGACACATTGGAGCTTTTTCAGACCAAGGAGACCATTGTGACGTGATGGAAGATGATTGAACTCACAGGTAAGGCCACATTCATTCAAGGAGTCGATTTGACACGAAGAATGCAAGGACTCCTATGTGACATGAGAGATCCGCATGGCGCATGGAACAAAGGGGCCACAGTTACACAGTGGAGCTTTTTAAGGCCAAGGAGACCATTGTGACGTGATGGAAGATGATTGAACTCACAGGTAAGGCCACATTCATTCAAGGAGTCGATTTGACACGAAGAATGCAAGGACTCCTATGTGACACGAGAGATCCGCATGGCGCATGGAAGCAAGAGGCCACTGTGACACATTGGAGCTTTTTCAGACCAAGGAGACCATTGTGACATGATGGAAGAAGATTAAACCAACAGGTAAGGCCACATGGAACGGAGGAGCCATGATGACACTCTGTAGAGCTTTTTCAATCCAAGGAGACTATTATGACATGATGGCAGATGATTGAACTCACAGGTATGGCCACATGGAGACGAGGAGGCATTGTGACATGAAGAAAGCAAGGATTCCATTGTGGCCTAACTGAACCACTTGAAACCAAGGGGCCGGCCGCTGTGACACAGTGGAACTTTTTCAGACCAAGGAGACCATTGTGACATGATGGAAGATGATTGAACCAACAGGTAAGGCCCCATGGAATGAAGGAGCCCTGGTGACACTCTAGAGCTTTTTCAAGCCAAGGAGATTATGGTGACGTGATGGAAGATGATTGAACTCCGAGGTAAGGCCACATGGAGCCAAGGAGGCACTTTGACATGACGAAAGCAAGGATTCCAGTGTGGCCTAAGTGAACCTGATGGAACCAAGGAGCCACTGTGACACAGTGGGGTTTTTTCAAACTCAGGAGACGATTGTGACATGATGGAAGAAGCTGAAACCAACAGGCAAGGCCACATGGAGCCAAGGGCCATTGTGACATGAAGAAAGCAAGGATTCCATTGTGACATGACGGAACTGCATGGAACCAAGGGGCCACTGTGACACAATGGAGCTTTTGGAAACCAAGGAGACCATTGTGACATGGTGGAAGATGATTGAACCAACAGGTAAGGCCACAAGGAATCATGGCGCCATGGTGACACTCTGTAGCTTTCTCAAACTCAGGAGATTATTGTGTCATGATGGAAGATGATTGAACTCAGAGGTAAGGCCACATGGAGACAAGGAGGCATTGTGACATGAAGAAAGCAAGGATTCCACTGTGGCCCAACTGAACCACATGGAACCAAGGAGCCACTGTGACACATTGGAGCTTTTTCAGACCAAGGAGACCATTGTGACGTGATGGAAGATGATTGAACTCACAGGTAAGGCCACATTCATTCAAGGAGTCGATTTGACACGAAGAATGCAAGGACTCCTATGTGACATGAGAGATCCGCATGGCGCATGGAACAAAGGGGCCACAGTTACACAGTGGAGCTTTTTGAGACCAAGGAGTCATTGTGACATGATGGAAGATGCTGAAACCAACAGGCAAGGCCACATGCAGCCAAGAGCCATTGTGACATGAAGAAAGCACATTTAACATTGCGACATGACAGAACTGCATGGAACCAAGGGGCCACTGTGACACAATGGAGCTTTTGGAAACCAAGGAGACCATTGTGACATGGTGGAAGATGATTGAACCAACAGGTAAGGCCACATGGAATCATGGCGCCATGGTGACACTCTGTAGCTTTCTCAAACCAAGGAGATTTTTGTGACATGATGGAAGATGATTGAACTCAGAGGTAAGGCCACATGGAGACAAGGAGGCACTTTGACATGACGAAGGCAAGGATTCCACTGTGGCCTGACTGAACCACATGGAACCAAGGAGCCACTGTGACACAGGGGAGTTTTTTTTCAAACTCAGGAGACCATTGTGACATGATGGAAGATGAATGAACTCACAGGTCGGGCCACATTAAAATGAGGAGCCATGGTGACACTGTAGAGCTTTGCAATCCAAGGAGACTATTATGACATGATGGCAGATGATTGAACTCAGAGGTAAGGCCACATGGAGACAAGGAGGCATTGTGACATGAAGAAAGCAAGGATTCCAGTGGTGCCTAATAGAACCACATCGAACCAAGCAGTCACTGTGACACAGTGGAGCTTTTTAAGGCCAAGGAGACCATTGTGACGTGATGGAAGATGATTGAACTCACAGGTAAGGCCACATTCATTCAAGGAGTCGATTTGACACGAAGAATGCAAGGACTCCTATGTGACATGAGAGATCCGCATGGCGCATGGAACAAAGGGGCCACAGTTACACAGTGGAGCTTTTTGAGACCAAGGAGTCATTGTGACATGATGGAAGATGCTGATACCAACAGGCAAGGCCACATGGAGCCAGGGGCCATTGTGACATGAAGAAAGCAAGGATTCCATTGTGACATGACAGAACTGCATGGAACCAAGGGGCCACTGTGACACAATGGAGCTTTTGGAAACCAAGGAGACCATTGTGACATGGTGGAAGATGATTGAACCAACAGGTAAGGCCACATGGAATCATGGCGCCATGGTGACACTCTGTAGCTTTCTCAAACCAAGGAGATTTTTGTGTCATGATGGAAGATGATTGAACTCAGAGGTAAGGCCACATGGAGACAAGGAGGCACTTTGACATGACGAAGGCAAGGATTCCGCTGTGGCCTGACTGAACCACATGGAACCAAGGAGCCACTGTGACACAGGGGAGTTTTTTCAAACTCAGGAGACCATTGTGACATGATGGAAGATGATGGAACTCACAGGTAGAGCCACATTAAAATGAGGAGCCATGGTGAAACTGTAGAGCTTTGCAATCCAAGGAGACTATTATGACATGATGGCAGATGATTGAACTCACAGGTAAGGCCACATGGAGACAAGGAGGCATTGTGACATGAAGAAAGCAAGGATTCCACTGTGGCCCAACTGAACCACATGGAACCAAGGAGCCACTGTGACACATTGGAGCTTTTTCAGACCAAGAAGACCATTGTGACATGATGGAAGATGATTGAACTCACAGGTAAGGCCACTTGAAGCCAAGCAGCCGTTCTCACACAAAGAAAGCAAGGATTCCATTGTGACACGACAGATCCGCATGGCGCATGGAAGCAAGAGGCCACTGTGACACATTGGAGCTTTTTCCGACAAAGGAGACCATTGTGACATGATGGAAGAAGATTAAACCAACAGGTAAGGCCACATGGTACGGAGGAGCCATGGTGACACTCTGTAGAGCTTTTTCAATCCAAGGAGACTATTAACACATGATGGCAGATGATTGAACTCACAGGTAAGGCCACATGCAGACGAGGAGGCATTGTGACATGAAGAAAGCAAGGATTCCATTGTGGCCTAACTGAACCACTTGAAACCAAGGGGCCGGCTGCTGTGACACAGTGGAACTATTTCAGACCAAGGAGACCATTGTGACATGATGGAAGATGATTGAACCAACAGGTAAGGCCCCATGGAATGAAGGAGCCCTGGTGACACTGTAGAGCTTTTTCAAGCCAAGAATATTATGGTGACGTGATGGAAGATGATTGAACTCAGAGGTAAGGCCACATGGAGCCAAGGAGGCACTGTGACATGACGAAAGCAAGGATTCCATTGCGGCCTAAGAGAACATCATGGAACCATGGAGCCACTGTGACACAGTGGAGTTTTTTCAAACTCAGGAGATGATTGTGACATGATGGCAGATGATTGAACAAACAGGCACGGCCACATGCAGTCAAGGAGTCGTTTTGATATGAAGAAAGCAAGGACTCCATTGTGACACGACAGAACCGCATGGCGCATGGAACCAAGAGGCCACTGTGACACATTGGAGCTTTTTCAGACCAAGGAGACCATTATGACATGATGGAAGAAGAATAAAGCAACAGGTAAGGCCACATGGAGCCAATGAGGCATTGTGACATGACGAAGGCAAGGATTCCACTGTGGCCTGACTGAACCACATGGAAGCAAGGAGCCACTGTGACACAGGGGAGTTTTTTCAAACTCAGGAGACCATTGTGACATGATGGAAGATGAATGAACTCACAGGTCGGGCCACATTAAAATGAGGAGCCATGGTGACACTGTAGAGCTTTGCAATCCAAGGAGACTATTATGACATGATGGCAGATGATTGAACTCAGAGGTAAGGCCACATGGAGACAAGGAGGCATTTTGACATGAAGAAAGCAAGGATTCCAGGGTTGCCTAATAAAACCACATCGAACCAAGGAGTCACGGTGACACAGTGGAGCTTTTTAAGGCCAAGGAGACCATTGTGACGTGATGGAAGATGATTGAACTCACAGGTAAGGCCACATTCATTCAAGGAGTCGATTTGACACGAAGAATGCAAGGACTCCTATGTGACACGAGAGATCCGCATGGCGCATGGAACCAAGG
Organism: Anomalospiza imberbis; assembly: GCF_031753505.1. Lineage (NCBI taxonomy): Eukaryota > Metazoa > Chordata > Aves > Passeriformes > Viduidae > Anomalospiza > Anomalospiza imberbis. The sequence goes on along the minus strand of NW_027099800.1, from coordinate 14,431 downwards.
GGCCACAGTTACACAGTGGAGCTTTTTGAGACCAAGGAGTCATTGTGACATGATGGAATATGCTGAAACCAACAGGCAAGGCCACATGGAGCCAAGAGCCATTGTGACATGAAGAAAGCACATTTAACATTGCGACATGACAGAACTGCATGGAACCAAGGGGCCACTGTGACACAATGGAGCTTTTGGAAACCAAGGAGACCATTGTGACATGGTGGAAGATGATTGAACCAACAGGTAAGGCCACATTGAATCATGGTGCCATGGTGACACTCTGTAGCTTTCTCAAACCAAGGAGATTTTTGTGGCATGATGGAAGATGATTGAACTCAGAGGTAAGGCCACATGGAGACAAGGAGGCACTTTGACATGACGAAGGCAAGGATTCCGCTGTGGCCTGACTGAACCACATGGAACCAAGGAGCCACTGTGACACAGGGGAGTTTTTTCAAACTCAGGAGACGATTATGACATGATGGAAGATGATGAAACTCACAGGTAGAGCCACATTAAAATGAGGAGCCATGGTGACACTGTAGAGCTTTGCAATCCAAGGAGACTATTATGACATGATGGCAGATGATTGAACTCAGAGGTAAGGCCACATGGAGACAAGGAGGCATTGTGACATGAAGAAAGCAAGGATTCCACTGTGGCCTGACTGAACCACATCGAACCAAGGAGCCACTGTGACACATTGGAGCTTTTTCAGACCAAGAAGACCATTGTGACATGATGGAAGATGATTGAACTCACAGGTAAGGCCACATTCATTCAAGGAGTCGATTTGACACGAAGAAAGCAAGGATTCCATTGTGACACGACAGATCCGCATGGCGCATGGAAGCAAGAGGCCACTGTGACACATTGGAGCTTTTTCAGACCAAGGAGACCATTGTGACATGATGGAAGAAGATTAAACCAACAGGTAAGGCCACATGGAACGGAGGAGCCATGATGACACTCTGTAGAGCTTTTTCAATCCAAGGAGACTATTATGACATGATGGCAGATGATTGAACTCACAGGTATGGCCACATGGAGACGAGGAGGCATTGTGACATGAAGAAAGCAAGGATTCCATTGTGGTCTAACTGAACCACTTGAAACCAAGGGGCCGGCCGCTGTGACACAGTGGAACTTTTTCAGACCAAGGAGACCATTGTGACATGATGGAAGATGATTGAACCAACAGGTAAGGCCCCATGGAATGAAGGAGCCCTGGTGACACTCTAGAGCTTTTTCAAGCCAAGGAGATTATGGTGACGTGATGGAAGATGATTGAACTCCGAGGTAAGGCCACATGGAGCCAAGGAGGCACTTTGACATGACGAAGGCAAGGATTCCAGTGTGGCCTAAGTGAACCTGATGGAACCAAGGAGCCACTGTGACACAGTGGGGTTTTTTCAAACTCAGGAGACGATTGTGACATGATGGAAGATGCTGAAACCAACAGGCAAGGCCACATGGAGCCAAGGGCCATTGTGACATGAAGAAAGCAAGGATTCCATTGTGACATGACGGAACTGCATGGAACCAAGGGGCCACTGTGACACAATGGAGCTTTTGGAAACCAAGGAGACCATTGTGACATGGTGGAAGATGATTGAACCAACAGGTAAGGCCACAAGGAATCATGGCGCCATGGTGACACTCTGTAGCTTTCTCCAACTCAGGAGATTATTGTGTCATGATGGAAGATGATTGAACTCAGAGGTAAGGCCACATGGAGACAAGGAGGCATTGTGACATGAAGAAAGCAAGGATTCCACTGTGGCCCAACTGAACCACATGGAACCAAGGAGCCACTGTGACACAGTGGAGCTTTTTCAGACCAAGGAGACCATTGTGACGTGATGGAAGATGATTGAACTCACAGGTAAGGCCACATTCATTCAAGGAGTCGATTTGACACGAAGAATGCAAGGACTCCTATGTGACATGAGAGATCCGCATGGCGCATGGAACCAAGGGGCCACAGTTACACAGTGGAGCTTTTTGAGACCAAGGAGTCATTGTGACATGATGGAAGATGCTGAAACCAACAGGCAAGGCCACATGGAGCCAAGAGCCATTGTGACATGAAGAAAGCACATTTAACATTGCGACATGACAGAACTGCATGGAACCAAGGGGCCACTGTGACACAATGGAGCTTTTGGAAACCAAGGAGACCATTGTGACATGGTGGAAGATGATTGAACCAACAGGTAAGGCCACATGGAATCATGGCGCCATGGTGACACTCTGTAGCTTTCTCAAACCAAGGAGATTTTTGTGACATGATGGAAGATGATTGAACTCAGAGGTAAGGCCACATGGAGACAAGGAGGCACTTTGACATGACGAAGGCAAGGATTCCACTGTGGCCTGACTGAACCACATGGAACCAAGGAGCCACTGTGACACAGGGGAGATTTTTTTCAAACTCAGGAGACCATTGTGACATGATGGAAGATGAATGAACTCACAGGTCGGGCCACATTAAAATGAGGAGCCATGGTGACACTGTAGAGCTTTGCAATCCAAGGAGACTATTATGACATGATGGCAGATGATTGAACTCAGAGGTAAGGCCACATGGAGACAAGGAGGCATTGTGACATGAAGAAAGCAAGGATTCCACTGTGGCCTAACTGAACCACATGGAACCAAGGAGCCACTGGGACACAGTGGAGCTTTTTCAGACCAAGAAGACCATTGTGACATGATGGAAGATGATTGAACTCACAGGTAAGGCCACTTGAAGCCAAGCAGCCGTTCTCACACAAAGAAAGCAAGGATTCCATTGTGACACGACAGATCCGCATGGCGCATGGAAGCAAGAGGCCACTGTGACACATTGGAGCTTTTTCCGACAAAGGAGACCATTGTGACATGATGGAAGAAGATTAAACCAACAGGTAAGGCCACATGGTACGGAGGAGCCATGGTGACACTCTGTAGAGCTTTTTCAATCCAAGGAGACTATTATGACATGATGGCAGATGATTGAACTCACAGGTAAGGCCACATGCAGACGAGGAGGCATTGTGACATGAAGAAAGCAAGGATTCCATTGTGGCCTAACTGAACCACTTGAAACCAAGGGGCCGGCTGCTGTGACACAGTGGAACTTTTTCAGACCAAGGAGACCATTGTGACATGATGGAAGATGATTGAACCAACAGGTAAGGCCCCATGGAATGAAGGAGCCCTGGTGACACTCTAGAGCTTTTTCAAGCCAAGGATATTATGGTGACGTGATGGAAGATGATTGAACTCAGAGGTAAGGCCACATGGAGCCAAGGAGGCACTGTGACATGACGAAAGCAAGGATTCCATTGCGGCCTAAGAGAACATCATGGAACCATGGAGCCACTGTGACACAGTGGAGTTTTTTCAAACTCAGGAGATGATTGTAACATGATGGCAGATGATTGAACAAACAGGCACGGCCACATGCAGTCAAGGAGTCGTTTTGATATGAAGAAAGCAAGGACTCCATTGTGACACGACAGAACCGCATGGCGCATGGAACCAAGAGGCCACTGTGACACATTGGAGCTTTTTCAGACCAAGGAGACCATTATGACATGATGGAAGAAGAATAAAGCAACAGGTAAGGCCACATGGAGCCAAGGAGGCATTGTGACATGACGAAGGCAAGGATTCCACTGTGGCCTGACTGAACCACATGGAAGCAAGGAGCCACTGTGACACAGGGGAGTTTTTTCAAACTCAGGAGACGATTGTGACATGATGGAAGATGAATGAACTCACAGGTCGGGCCACATTAAAATGAGGAGCCATGGTGACACTGTAGAGGTTTGCAATCCAAGGAGACTATTATGACATGATGGCAGATGATTGAACTCAGAGGTAAGGCCACATGGAGACAAGGAGGCATTTTGACATGAAGAAAGCAAGGATTCCAGGGTTGCCTAATAAAACCACATCGAACCAAGGAGTCACTGTGACACAGTGGAGCTTTTTAAGGCCAAGGAGACCATTGTGACGTGATGGAAGATGATTGAACTCACAGGTAAGGCCACATTCATTCAAGGAGTCGATTTGACACGAAGAATGCAAGGACTCCTATGTGACACGAGAGATCCGCATGGCGCATGGAACCAAGGGGCCACAGTTACACAGTGGAGCTTTTTGAGACCAAGGAGTCATTGTGACATGATGGAAGATGCTGAAACCAACAGGCAAGGCCACATGGAGCCAAGAGCCATTGTGACATGAAGAAAGCACATTTAACATTGCGACATGACAGAACTGCATGGAACCAAGGGGCCACTGTGACACAATGGAGCTTTTGGAAACCAAGGAGACCATTGTGACATGGTGGAAGATGATTGAACCAACAGGTAAGGCCACATGGAATCATGGCGCCATGGTGACACTCTGTAGCTTTCTCAAACCAAGGAGATTTTTGTGACATGATGGAAGATGATTGAACTCAGAGGTAAGGCCACATGGAGACAAGGAGGCATTGTGACATGACGAAGGCAAGGATTCCACTGTGGCCTGACTGAACCACATGGAACCAAGGAGCCACTGTGACACAGGGGAGTTTTTTCAAACTCAGGAGACCATTGTGACATGATGGAAGATGATGGAACGCACAGGTAGGGCCACATTAAAATGAGGAGCCATGGTGACACTGTAGAGCTTTGCAATCCAAGGAGACTATTATGACATGATGGCAGATGATTGCACTCAGAGGTAAGGCCACATGGAGACAAGGAGGCATTGTGACATGAAGAAAGCAAGGATTCCAGAGGTGCCTAATAGAACCACATCGAACCAAGGAGTCACTGTGACACAGTGGAGCTTTTTAAGGCCAAGGAGACCATTGCGACACAATGGAAGTGATTGAACACACAGGTAAGGCCACTTGAAGCCAAGCAGCCGTTCTCACACAAAGAAAGCAAGGATTCCATTGTGACACGAGAGATCCGCATGGCGCATGGAACCAAGGGGCCACAGTTACACAGTGGAGCTTTTTGAGACCAAGGAGTCATTGTGACATGATGGAAGATGCTGATACAAACAGGCAAGGCCACATGGAGCCAGGGGCCATTGTGACATGAAGAAAGCAAGGATTCCATTGTGACATGACAGAACTGCATGGAACCAAGGGGCCACTGTGACACAATGGAGCTTTTGGAAACCAAGGAGACCATTGTGACATGGTGGAAGATGATTGAACCAACAGGTAAGGCCACATTGAATCATGGCGCCATGGTGACACTCTGTAGCTTTCTCAAACCAAGGAGATTTTTGTGGCATGATGGAAGATGATTGAACTCAGAGGTAAGGCCACATGGAGACAAGGAGGCACTTTGACATGACGAAGGCAAGGATTCCGCTGTGGCCTGACTGAACCACATGGAACCAAGGAGCCACTGTGACACAGGGGAGTTTTTTCAAACTCAGGAGACCATTGTGACATGATGGAAGATGATGGAACTCACAGGTAGAGCCACATTAAAATGAGGAGCCATGGTGACACTGTAGAGCTTTGCAATCCAAGGAGACTATTATGACATGATGGCAGATGATTGAACTCAGAGGTAAGGCCACATGGAGACAAGGAGGCATTGTGACATGAAGAAAGCAAGGATTCCACTGTGGCCTAACTGAACCACATGGAACCAAGGAGCCACTGGGACACAGTGGAGCTTTTTCAGACCAAGAAGACCATTGTGACATGATGGAAGATGATTGAACTCACAGGTAAGGCCACTTGAAGCCAAGCAGCCGTTCTCACACAAAGAAAGCAAGGATTCCATTGTGACACGACAGATCCGCATGGCGCATGGAAGCAAGAGGCCACTGTGACACATTGGAGCTTTTTCCGACAAAGGAGACCATTGTGACATGATGGAAGAAGATTAAACCAACAGGTAAGGCCACATGGTACGGAGGAGCCATGGTGACACTCTGTAGAGCTTTTTCAATCCAAGGAGACTATTATGACATGATGGCAGATGATTGAACTCACAGGTAAGGCCACATGCAGACGAGGAGGCATTGTGACATGAAGAAAGCAAGGATTCCATTGTGGCCTAACTGAACCACTTGAAACCAAGGGGCCGGCTGCTGTGACACAGTGGAACTTTTTCAGACCAAGGAGACCATTGTGACATGATGGAAGATGATTGAACCAACAGGTAAGGCCCCATGGAATGAAGGAGCCCTGGTGACACTGTAGAGCTTTTTCAAGCCAAGGATATTATGGTGACGTGATGGAAGATGATTGAACTCAGAGGTAAGGCCACATGGAGCCAAGGAGGCACTGTGACATGACGAAAGCAAGGATTCCATTGCGGCCTAAGAGAACATCATGGAACCATGGAGCCACTGTGACACAGTGGAGTTTTTTCAAACTCAGGAGATGATTGTAACATGATGGCAGATGATTGAACAAACAGGCACGGCCACATGCAGTCAAGGAGTCGTTTTGATATGAAGAAAGCAAGGACTCCATTGTGACACGACAGAACCGCATGGCGCATGGAACCAAGAGGCCACTGTGACACATTGGAGCTTTTTCAGACCAAGGAGACCATTATGACATGATGGAAGAAGAATAAAGAAACAGGTAAGGCCACATGGAGCCAATGAGGCATTGTGACATGACGAAGGCAAGGATTCCACTGTGGCCTGACTGAACCACATGGAACCAAGGAGCCACTGTGACACAGGGGAGTTTTTTCAAACTCAGGAGACGATTGTGACATGATGGAAGATGAATGAACTCACAGGTCGGGCCACATTAAAATGAGGAGCCATGGTGACACTGTAGAGCTTTGCAATCCAAGGAGACTATTATGACATGATGGCAGATGATTGAACTCAGAGGTAAGGCCACATGGAGACAAGGAGGCATTTTGACATGAAGAAAGCAAGGATTCCAGGGTTGCCTAATAAAACCACATCGAACCAAGGAGTCACTGTGACACAGTGGAGCTTTTTAAGGCCAAGGAGACCATTGTGACGTGATGGAAGATGATTGAACTCACAGGTAAGGCCACATTCATTCAAGGAGTCGATTTGACACGAAGAATGCAAGGACTCCTATGTGACACGAGAAATCCGCATGGCGCATGGAACCAAGGGGCCACAGTTACACAGTGGAGCTTTTTGAGACCAAGGAGTCATTGTGACATGATGGAATATGCTGAAACCAACAGGCAAGGCCACATGGAGCCAAGAGCCATTGTGACATGAAGAAAGCACATTTAACATTGCGACATGACAGAACTGCATGGAACCAAGGGGCCACTGTGACACAATGGAGCTTTTGGAAACCAAGGAGACCATTGTGACATGGTGGAAGATGATTGAACCAACAGGTAAGGCCCCATGGAATGAAGGAGCCCTGGTGACACTCTAGAGCTTTTTCAAGCCAAGGAGATTATGGTGACGTGATGGAAGATGATTGAACTCCGAGGTAAGGCCACATGGAGCCAAGGAGGCACTTTGACATGACGAAGGCAAGGATTCCGCTGTGGCCTGACTGAACCACATGGAACCAAGGAGCCACTGTGACACAGGGGAGTTTTTTCAAACTCAGGAGACCATTGTGACATGATGGAAGATGATGGAACTCACAGGTAGATCCACATTAAAATGAGGAGCCATGGTGACTCTGTAGAGCTTTTTCAATCCAAGGAGACTATTATGACATGATGGCAGATGATTGAACTCACAGGTAAGGCCACATGGAGACAAGGAGGCATTGTGACATGAAGAAAGCAAGGATTCCACTGTGGCCTGACTGAACCACATGGAACCAAGGAGCCACTGTGACACATTGGAGCTTTTTCAGACCAAGAAGACCATTGTGACATGATGGAAGATGATTGAACTCACAGGTAAGGCCACATTCATTCAAGGAGTCGATTTGACACGAAGAAAGCAAGGATTCCATTGTGACACGACAGATCCGCATGGCGCATGGAAGCAAGAGGCCACTGTGACACATTGGAGCTTTTTCAGACCAAGGAGACCATTGTGACATGATGGAAGAAGATTAAACCAACAGGTAAGGCCACATGGAACGGAGGAGCCATGATGACACTCTGTAGAGCTTTTTCAATCCAAGGAGACTATTATGACATAATGGCAGATGATTGAACTCACAGGTATGGCCACATGGAGACGAGGAGGCATTGTGACATGAAGAAAGCAAGGATTCCATTGTGGCCTAACTGAACCACTTGAAACCAAGGGGCCGGCCGCTGTGACACAGTGGAACTTTTTCAGACCAAGGAGACCATTGTGACATGATGGAAGATGATTGAACCAACAGGTAAGGCCCCATGGAATGAAGGAGCCCTGGTGACACTCTAGAGCTTTTTCAAGCCAAGGAGATTATGGTGACTTGATGGAAGATGATTGAACTCCGAGGTAAGGCCACATGGAGCCAAGGAGGCACTTTGACATGACGAAAGCAAGGATTCCAGTGTGGCCTAAGTGAACCTGATGGAACCAAGGAGCCACTGTGACACAGTGGGGTTTTTTCAAACTCAGGAGACGATTGTGACATGATGGAAGATGCTGAAACCAACAGGCAAGGCCACATGGAGCCAAGGGCCATTGTGACATGAAGAAAGCAAGGATTCCATTGTGACATGACGGAACTGCATGGAACCAAGGGGCCACTGTGACACAATGGAGCTTTTGGAAACCAAGGAGACCATTGTGACATGGTGGAAGATGATTGAACCAACAGGTAAGGCCACAAGGAATCATGGCGCCATGGTGACACTCTGTAGCTTTCTCAAACTCAGGAGATTATTGTGTCATGATGGAAGATGATTGAACTCAGAGGTAAGGCCACATGGAGACAAGGAGGCATTGTGACATGAAGAAAGCAAGGATTCCACTGTGGCCCAACTGAACCACATGGAACCAAGGAGCCACTGTGACACAGTGGAGCTTTTTCAGACCAAGGAGACCATTGTGACGTGATGGAAGATGATTGAACTCTAAGGTAAGGCCACATTCATTCAAGGAGTCGATTTGACACGAAGAATGCAAGGACTCCTATGTGACATGAGAGATCCGCATGGCGCATGGAACCAAGGGGCCACAGTTACACAGTGGAGCTTTTTGAGACCAAGGAGTCATTGTGACATGATGGAAGATGCTGAAACCAACAGGCAAGGCCACATGGAGCCAAGAGCCATTGTGACATGAAGAAAGCACATTTAACATTGCGACATGACAGAACTGCATGGAACCAAGGGGCCACTGTGACACAATGGAGCTTTTGGAAACCAAGGAGACCATTGTGACATGGTGGAAGATGATTGAACCAACAGGTAAGGCCACATGGAATCATGGCGCCATGGTGACACTCTGTAGCTTTCTCAAACCAAGGAGATTTTTGTGACATGATGGAAGATGATTGAACTCAGAGGTAAGGCCACATGGAGACAAGGAGGCACTTTGACATGACGAAGGCAAGGATTCCACTGTGGCCTGACTGAACCACATGGAACCAAGGAGCCACTGTGACACAGGGGAGTTTTTTTTCAAACTCAGGAGACCATTGTGACATGATGGAAGATGAATGAACTCACAGGTCGGGCCACATTAAAATGAGGAGCCATGGTGACACTGTAGAGCTTTGCAATCCAAGGAGACTATTATGACATGATGGCAGATGATTGAACTCAGAGGTAAGGCCACATGGAGACAAGGAGGCATTGTGACATGAAGAAAGCAAGGATTCCAGTGGTGCCTAATAGAACCACATCGAACCAAGCAGTCACTGTGACACAGTGGAGCTTTTTAAGGCCAAGGAGACCATTGCGACACAATGGAAGTGATTGAACACACAGGTAAGGCCACTTGAAGCCAAGCAGCCGTTCTCACACAAAGAAAGCAAGGATTCCATTGTGACACGAGAGATCCGCATGGCGCATGGAACCAAGGGGCCACAGTTACACAGTGGAGCTTTTTGAGACCAAGGAGTCATTGTGACATGATGGAAGATGCTGATACCAACAGGCAAGGCCACATGGAGCCAGGGGCCATTGTGACATGAAGAAAGCAAGGATTCCATTGTGACATGACAGAACTGCATGGAACCAAGGGGCCACTGTGACACAATGGAGCTTTTGGAAACCAAGGAGACCATTGTGACATGGTGGAAGATGATTGAACCAACAGGTAAGGCCACATGGAATCATGGTGCCATGGTGACACTCTGTAGCTTTCTCAAACCAAGGAGATTTTTGTGGCATGATGGAAGATGATTGAACTCAGAGGTAAGGCCACATGGAGACAAGGAGGCACTTTGACATGACGAAGGCAAGGATTCCGCTGTGGCCTGACTGAACCACATGGAACCAAGGAGCCACTGTGACACAGGGGAGTTTTTTCAAACTCAGGAGACCATTGTGACATGATGGAAGATGATGGAACTCACAGGTAGAGCCACATTAAAATGAGGAGCCATGGTGACACTGTAGAGCTTTGCAATCCAAGGAGACTATTATGACATGATGGCAGATGATTGAACTCAGAGGTAAGGCCACATGGAGACAAGGAGGCATTGTGACATGAAGAAAGCAAGGATTCCACTGTGGCCTAACTGAACCACATGGAACCAAGGAGCCACTGGGACACAGTGGAGCTTTTTCAGACCAAGAAGACCATTGTGACATGATGGAAGATGATTGAACTCACAGGTAAGGCCACTTGAAGCCAAGCAGCCGTTCTCACACAAAGAAAGCAAGGATTCCATTGTGACACGACAGATCCGCATGGCGCATGGAAGCAAGAGGCCACTGTGACACATTGGAGCTTTTTCCGACAAAGGAGACCATTGTGACATGATGGAAGAAGATTAAACCAACAGGTAAGGCCACATGGTACGGAGGAGCCATGGTGACACTCTGTAGAGCTTTTTCAATCCAAGGAGACTATTATGACATGATGGCAGATGATTGAACTCACAGGTAAGGCCACATGCAGACGAGGAGGCATTGTGACATGAAGAAAGCAAGGATTCCATTGTGGCCTAACTGAACCACTTGAAACCAAGGGGCCGGCTGCTGTGACACAGTGGAACTTTTTCAGACCAAGGAGACCATTGTGACATGATGGAAGATGATTGAACCAACAGGTAAGGCCACATGGAATAAAAGAGCCACTGTGAAACACTGGAGCTTTTTCAGATCAAGGAGATTATTGTGACATGAAGGAAGATGATTGAACTCAGAGATAAGGCCAAATGGAGCCAAGGAGGCATTGTGACATGAAGAAAGGAAGGATTCCACTGTGGCCTAACAGAATCACATGGAACCAAGGAGCCACTGGGACACAGTGGAGGTTTTTCAGACCAAGGAGACCATTGTTATATGATGGAAGATGATTGAACACACAGGTAAGGCCACATGCATTCAAGGAGTCGATTTGACACGAAGAAAGCAAGGATTCCATTGTGACACAACAGAACCGCATGGCGCATGGAACCAAGGGGCCACTGTGACACAGTGGAGCTTTTTCAGACCAAGGAGTTATTGTGACATGATGGAAGATGATTAAACCAACAGGTAAGGCCACATGGAGCCCAGGAGCCATTGTGATACGAAGAAAGCAAGATTTCCATTGTGACATGAGAGAACCGCATGGAACTAAGGGGTCACGGTGACACAGTGGTGCTTTTTGAAACCAAGGAGACCATTGTGACATGGTGGAAGGTGATTGAACCAACAGGAAAGGCCACATGGAATCACGGAGTTATGGTGACACTCTGGAGCTTTCTCAAACCAAGGAGATTATTGTGAAATGATGGAAGATGACTGAACTCAAAGGTAAGGCCACATGGAGCCAAGGAGGCATTGTGACATGAAGAAAGCAAGGATTCCACTGTGGCCCAACTGAACCACATGGAAGCAAGGAGCCACTGCGACACAGAAGATCTTTTTCAGACCAAGGAGTCCATTGTGATATGATGGAAGATGATTGAACTCACAGGTAAGGCCACATGCAGCCAAGGAGTCGTTTTGACATGAAGAAAGCAAGGACTCCCTTGTGACTCTACAGAGCCACATGGCGCATGGAACCAATGGGCCACCTGACACAGTGGAGCTTTTTCAGACCAAGGAGTTATAGTGACATGATGGAAGATGATTGAACTCACAGGTAGGGCCACATGGAATCATGGCGCCATGGTGACACTGTAGAGCTTTTACAATTCAAGGAGACTATTATGACATGATGTCAGATGATTAAATCAACAGGTAAGGCCACATGGAGCCAAGGAGGCATTGTGACATGAAGAAAGCAGGGACTCCATTGAGGCCTAACAGAACCACATGGAACCAAGGAGCCACTGTGACACAGTAGAGGTTTATCAGTCCAAGTAGACCATTGTGACATGATGGAAGATTATTACACCTGCATGTAAGGCCACATGGAACGGAGGAGCCATGGTTGCATAGTAGAACTTTTTCAATCTAAGGAGACTATGCTGACGTGATGGTTGAACACAAACGTAAAGGCCACATGGAGCCAAGGAGGCATTGTGACATGAAGAAAGCAAGGATTCCATTGTGGAATATAGAACTGAATGGAAGCACGGGGCCATGGCGATAAACCAAGGAACCCTTTGTGACATGATCGAAGATGATGGAAACCATATGATAGGATACCTGGAGACAAGGATCCATTGTGTCACAGTGGAGCTTTTTCAGACCAAGGAATTATTGTGACATGATGGGAGATGATTGAACTCATAGGTAAGGCCACATGCAGTCAAGGAGTCATTTTGATATGAAGAAAGCAAGGACTCCATTGTGACACAACAGAAACACATGGCGCATGGAACCAAGAGGCCCCTGTGACACATTGGAGCTTTTTCAGACCAAGGAGACCATTGTGACGTTATGGAAGAAGATTAAACCAACAGGTAAGGCCACATGGAGCCAAGGAGGCATTGTGACATGACGAAGGCAAGGATTCCACTGTGGCCTGACTGAACCACATGGAACCAAGGAGCCACTGTGACACAGGGGAGTTTTTTCAAACTCAGGAGACCATTGTGACATGATGGAAGATGATTGAACTCACAGGTAGGGCCACATTAAAATGAGGAGCCATGGTGACACTGTAGAGCTTTGCAATCCAAGGAGACTATTATGACATGATGGCAGATGATTGAATCAACAGGTAAGGCCACATGGAGACAAGGAGGCATTGTGACATGAAGAAAGCAAGGATTTCCCTGTGTCCTTACAGAACCACATGGAACCATGGCGCTACTGTGACACAGTGGAGGTTTTTCAGACCAAGGAGTCAATTGTGACATGATGGAAGATCATTACACCTCCAGGTAAGACCACATGGAACGGAGGAGCCATGGTGGCAGAGTAGAGCTTTTTCAATCCAAGGAGACTATGCTGACGTGATGGTTGAACACAAACGTAAAGGCCACATGGAGCCAAGGAGGCAATGTGACATGAAGAAAGCAAGGATTCCATTGTGGAATATAGAACTGAATGGAAGCACGGGGCCATGGCGATAAACCAAGGAACCCTTTGTGACATGATTGAAGATGATTGAACCCATATGATAGGACACCTGGCGCCAAGGATCCATTGTGTCACAGTGGAGCTTTTTCAGACCAAGGAATTATTGTGACATGATGGAAGATGATTGAACTCACAGGTAAGGCCACATGGAGCCAAGGAGCCACTGTGACATGAAGAAAGCAAGGTTAACATTGTGACACGACAGAAGCGCATGGAACCAAGGGGCCACTGTGACACAGTGGAGCTTTTTGAAACCAAGGAGACCATTGTGACATGATGGAAGATGATTGAACCAACAGGTAAAGCCGCATGGATCCAAGGAGGCATTGTGACATGAAGAACGCAAGGTTTTTAATTGTGGCCTAACAGGACCACATGGAACCAAGGGGCCACTGTGACACAGTGGTGCTCTTTCAGGCCAAGGAGGCCATTGTGACATGATGGAAGATGATCAAACTCACAGGTAAGGCAAAATGGCGCCAAGTAGCCATTGTGTCACAAAGAAATCAAGGATTGCATTGCGATACGAGAAACCGCATAGAACAGGGGGCCACTGTGACACAATGGAGGTTTTTGAGACCAAGGAGACCGTTGTGACATGATGGAAGATGACTGAACCAACAGGTAAGGCTACATGGAGCCAAGGAGGCATTGTGACATGAAGAAAGCAAGGATTCCAGTGGTGCCTAAGAGAACCACATAGATCCAAGGAGCCACTGTGAAACAGTGGAGCTTTTCATTCCAAGGAGACCATTGTAACATGATGGAAGATGATTAAACACACAAGTAAGGCAATATTGTGCCAGGAAGCCATTGTCACATGAAGAAATCAAGGATTCCATTGTGATACGACAGAGCTGCAGAAACTGCTGACAGAAATGCTGTGG